>NW_024385661.1:0-22500 GCF_016835505.1 Polypterus senegalus
TATAATACTCATCCCACACTGTTAACATTATTAGAGCCCTCTAGACATGAAATAACACCCTTCAGTCAAAAGTTTAAACTGTACTCCATGACAAGACAGAGATGACAGTTCTTTCTCATAATTAAAAGAATGCAAACATATCTTCCTCTTCAAAGAATGCGTGTCAGGAGCAGAGAATGTCAGAGAGAGAGAGAGAGAGAGCGAAAGAAAAGCAAACAATCAAAATATCAATACGTCTATTGGGCTTTTAAGTATGCTGAAGCACCGTGATAAAGCAGCATTTTTAGAGGAGCGTCCGTATCCTCTAGGCAAACAGCCTCTGTGCAAACAGCCCCTCTGCTCACACGCTCCGGGAGAGAAAAGCAAACAATCAAGCACGCGATGGGAAGCATATCGTATATCATTGAGGAATTTTATTTAATGCGTAATACTTGCTCTGATTGGGTAGCTTCTAAGCCATCCGCCAATAGCGTCCCTTGTATGAAATCAACTGGGCAAACAAACTGTGGAAGCATGTACCATAAATTAAAAGACCCATTGTCCGCAGAAATCCGCGAACCAGCGAAAAATCCGTGATATATATTTAGATATGCTTACATTTAAAATCCAGATGGAGTGAAGCCGCAAAAGTCGAGCCTTGATATAGCGAGGATCACTGTACATAATTGCTATATTATGTATTGAAAATACCAATTATTATATCAGAAGACAGGAAGATTTTAACAGCCAATTGCAATCTTTCTCACTAGTTGTTGCAACATCACTTACAGTGTAGAATACTTGGATTAAATGAACAGTTCAACTAATCGCAGAGGCTATCATTTCAAAGCTCCCATACAAGCAGAGCGGAAAGTGAAGAGGTGTTGCCTGTGAGATGCAAAAACATAGTGGCCTGAAAGGTAAATACAGTGAAACCTCGGTTTGCAAGTAACTTGGTTTACAAGTGTTTTGCAAGACGAGCTAAAATTTTTAATAAATTTTCACTTGATAAACGAGCGATGTTGTGCAATACGAGTAGTATGGATACGCTTTGTCTGCTCAGCGTCATGTGATCACAACTGAGCTGATGGTTCTTCTCTCTCTTGCGTGCACATGTGTATGTGTGTGTGTGTCTCTCTCTCTTCTCTTGTGGGCAATGTCTCCTATTCTCCGTCTGAGTCTGCGTGCCTCACTCTTATAGTTAACATCCGTCAGTGTTTACTGTTTACTACAGCATTGTGACTGTGTGTGCGTGTGTGTGCTGTGAAGTGCGAGTTCCCGTCTTGTGCCCCAAAACACGAAGCTGAGTCTCCATACTTTAACAACACCATCTTTATTCAGCTTGAAACAGCAACAGGCGGTTATTTATTGTAGCGGATCTGCCACTCTCCTATACACAGACACAGCAGTCAGGCAGGGTTGTTGCCAAGCAGGACTGTGCCCTGCACATTTATAATGTTCCTATCACCCATCGACGGCCGGCGCTTATAGCATATCTGAGATCTTTTTGGATACGCTTTTACGGCGAACTGCTACAGCGCTGGACACTGCAATTGCTTTGGGACACTCTTCCGCGTGTCGTCCCATTGGGTGGAATCCCACAAGAGTTTAGAAAATCACTCACACCAGCCATGATTCTTTTCAAAGGTAAAGTGCAGGTTAATTTGTTTTATGTATTTTTACTTTATATTTTGTATTAATCATTTTTATATGAATAGTTTTGGGTTGTGGAATGAATCATCTGAGTTTCCATTATTTCTTATGGGAAATTCACTTTGATATACTGAGTGCTTTGTACTGCAAGCATGTTTCTGGAACGAATTATGTTGCAAACCGAGGCTCCACTGTATACAGATGTAGTTAGTTTTGTAGAAAGGCAAGTGAAGAATGCATCATGACCATTATATGGAAATATTCAAGAGTCTTCTACAACAAACGGTGTTGGTAAGTCAAATCCAATGTATACAGAGAAAGCACTTTTGCTAAAAGTGCATAGTCTATTCAGAGCATAAAGAAAAGGAAGCAAATACATTTATGTTGTGAAGAAATATATAAATGAAACTGTACCTTTTGCTATAAAGAGCATAGTTTGCAATTTTGTAAATCACTTACACGAAAATCACACAAAGAGAAGCTTGATTTTCTGAAGTTAAAGTGCATATGTTTTGGATGTTTACTAGAAGGATGCTTAAGTAAATGTTGTCAACAAAGACTAAGCTGTCAAACATTCTAATTCCAACACCCCACTATTTAGAATTTAGATCAAAAAGTAAAGGACTTGGTACCATCTAGTGGTCCGTCTGTAAACAACATGTATCCTGCAATTAGTACATTAGTCTAACTCTCTCTTTCTTTCTTTCTTTCTTTCTTTCCTAGGTCACGCGGAGTACAAGCGCACAATGGCCGATAGTGAGACAAATCGTGTTGCCGTCAGCTCGAAGAACTCCAGGCACTCGACAAGCAGATCCAGAAACTCCTGTCCAGAAGAAGGTACCTCAGAGGTTTGAAGGCATAGCATGGATTCAGAAGCTGAATGCTTTACTGTAGTGTTTAGTACTTTAAAAGAGTATCTGCAAATTGTATGCAGTCAATTAAAAATGAAGAGTAAAGAGCAAGTGATAGAATTGGAAAAGAAAAAAAGATATGAGGTTGAAGCAATCATCAACAGTCATTCAATTAGTAGTTTCTAATGATCCCAAAATCTTGTAAGCTCTAACTCCTGTGATCCCCAGGGAGCTCCAGCTGCCCCAAACACCCGAGCACAGCAGACAAAGGCACAAGTGTTGCACAGCACGTATTTATTTTAGCTTGGGAAACATTACCCAAATTCTCCACACCTGCAGCCCAGTACACAGTCCACAGTATACACGCAACACACAGCAACCCTTTGCAACACTTCCCTTCCTCTTTCCTTCTCCATTCCTCCACTCAAGAGTTGTCCTCCTCCACCCGACTCTGTCTCCTGGAATGAAGGCAGGTGGCTCCTTTTATGCTGTATTTGGGAGTACTCCAGTTGGTTTGTTAGCAATATACAGTGGTGTGAAAAACTATTTGCCCCTTCCTGATTTCTTATTCTTTTGCATGTTTGTCACACAAAATGTTTCTGATCATCAAACACATTTAACCATTAGTCAAATATAACACAAGTAAACACAAAATGCAGTTTTTAAATGATGGTTTTATTATTTAGGGAGAAAAAAATCCAAACCTACATGGCCCTGTGTGAAAAAGTAATTGCCCCTTGTTAAAAATAACCTAACTGTGGTGTATCACACCTGAGTTCAATTTCCGTAGCCACCCCAGGCCTGATTACTGCCACACCTGTTTCAATCAAGAAATCACTTAAATAGGAGCTGCCTGACACAGAGAAGTAGACCAAAGCACCTCAAAGCTAGACATCATGCCAAGATCCAAAGAAATTCAGGAACAAATGAGAACAGAAGTAATTGAGATCTATCAGTCTGGTAAAGGTTATAAAGCCATTTCTAAAGCTTTGGGACTCCAGCGAACCACAGTGAGAGCCATTATCCACAAATGGCAAAAACATGGAACAGTGGTGAACCTTCCCAGGAGTGGCGGCCGACCAAAATTACCCCAAGAGCGCAGAGGCGACTCATCCGAGAGGTCACAAAGACCCCAGGACAACGTCTAAGAACTGCAGGCCTCACTTGCCTCAATTAAGGTCAGTGTTCACGACTCCACCATAAGAAAGAGACTGGGCAAAAAGCGGCCTGCATGGCAGATTTCAAGGCGCAAACCACTGTTAAGCAAAAGAACATTAGGGCTCGTCTCAATTTTGCTAGAAACATCTCAATGATTGCCAAGACTTTTGGGAAAATACCTTGTGGACTGATGAGACAAAGTTGAACTTTTGGAAGGCAAATGTCCGTTACATCTGGCGTAAAAGGAACACAGCATTTCAGAAAAGAACATCATACCAACAGTAAAATATGGTGGTGGTAGTGTGATGGTCTGGGGTTGTTTTGCTGCTTCAGGACCTGGAAGGCTTGCTGTGATAGATGGAACCATGAATTCTACTGTCTACCAAAAATCCTGAAGGAGAATGTCCGGCCATCTGTTCGTCAACTCAAGCTGAAGCGATCTTGGGTGCTGCAACAGGACAATGACCCAAAACACACCAGCAAATCCACCTCTGAATGGCTGAAGAAAAACAAAATGAAGACTTTGGAGTGGCCTAGTCAAAGTCTGACCTGAATCAATTGAGATGCTATGGCATGACCTTAAAAGGCGGTTCATGCTAGAAAACCCTCAAATAAAGCTGAATTACAACAATTCTGCAAAGATGAGTGGGCCAAAATTCCTCCAGGCTGTAAAGACTCATTGCAAGTTATAAGCAGCTTGATTGCAGTTATTGCTGCTAAGGGTGGCCCAACCAGTTATTAGGTTCAGGGGCAATTACTTTTCACACAGGGCCATGTAGGTTTGGATTTTTTTTCTCCTAAATAATAAAACCATCATTTAAAAACTGCATTTTGTGTTTACTTGTGTTATATTTGACTAATGGTTAAATGTGTTTGATGATCAGAAACATTTTGTGTGACAAACATGCAAAAGAATAAGAAATCAGGAAGGGGCAAATAGTTTTCAATAATGGGGACATTATTCTTGTAGTTGATTACTCAGCATAAAGAAATACTTGGATTGTGGGACATGTAATTCAGACAATAAAAGGATTACAAGGGGAAGTGCAACATGTTCATGTGCAAACCAGCACAAATGTTCTTTTGAGACGTCTCACTTAGCGCTGCCTGTGCTACTAAACATGGCTGTGTATACTCCTGAAGTTGTGTCATTCTGAACTGCATTACGTGAAGATATTTTTCTCTTTGAGTCTCCCTCTGCTGGACACTGACATGTAATAAACATTGGCAGGATGCGATGAAATCTTAGACTGCCAACATATACAAATCGTCAAACAATAAAACAACAACAACAATAAAAATAATTATTATTATCATCAAACTTGGTTTCCAACTTAGTGACATACATTGATGAGCCAAAATAAAAATAAGAGTTAATCACAGTAACAGGGCCTCATCAAGCTAGTCTTTGAATGCATTGCTAAAGGCTGAATCTAATTCAAAGTACAAGAATCTCACAAATGCGCTTATATTAAAAGTTGCGTTAAAATTCAGCAAATTTCATTCTTCATTGTTCACTGCCATCTATGATATGATCGAAAATAGTCTTCACATTTGCTTCATGTTGATGGTTTAATTTACTCCTGTTTCAGTGCTGGACTAGTCTAAGGATTAGCAATATTATTATTGTCACAATCATGGATATCATTATTCAAAAATCATAATAATTATACAGATAAAGTGCTGCAACTGCATTTTTTCATTTAAGAAATTCTGCAAAGCTTAGACTTCTTATAAAATATCAAGATACTGAAAAATCAATTCATGCTTTAGTTTTTAGCTGACAAGATTACTGTAATGCACTTCTAGCAGGACTACATAAGAAAGACATAAATCGACTGCGGCTAGCTCAGAATGCAGCAGCATGAATCTTAACCAATAAAATAAAATCTGAGACAGTCTTAGCATCTTTACAGTTCCTTTAGAATTGATTTTAAAAATAATTTTAATGGTATATGAAGCTCTTAATTTTGCTTCTTCATAATTTGGAGTGCACATCCCCTTATAATCCCTGTTGTAATCTTATATCTTCACACACTGATTTGCTTATTATTCCAAAAGCTAAGCATAAAAGAAGCAGTGTGGTGGCCTTTTGCTGCTGCACACAAAAAATCTGGAATGTTTTACCAGTAGAACTATTTCTAGTAATACCATAGGTCATTTAGAAAAAAAAATACTTCTTTAATTTGGCTTTTTCATATTGTTTTTTGTGTCTGTTCTAATAGATTTTAAAATGTATCCCAATATCATATATTTCAAGCCCATTTTTAAATGAGAAGTCATTTATTGATTTGAACATTTTATACTTCATTTTAGTTGTCTCGCTTGTTAAAAGTCCCCACCCTTAATTCCTTATTTTTGCCTTAAACAACTGCATTCACTATTGTTAAATGATCCTTATTAATCAGAAGAGATAATGACAAAAGAATCAGATCTCCATCTACCCTGTTTCCATATACACCTGTGTGTATTCATTATGAAATTTCTGATTTAGTAAAATATTTGGAAGGAAACTGAAGACAGAAAAGTGAAGGATTCAGAATTACTAGTACACTTCAGGCTACAAAACATTTGGATGACAGCCTTGAAAAAGAATAAAATCAGCAGCAAAAGAATGACTTGACATAGGAGAATAAAAACACTAACAAGCCATAAAATTAAATAAGATTTCTTGTTGGAAAGATTTGGTTTATAATTAAGCACTCAGGTTGGAACAAAAAATGGCCTTCCAGGACCAAAATTGCATGCCCCTGCTTTCAGACAGTGCATCATAAATGTTGTGATTTTTTTAGCACATTTATGTTTAGTAGAATGCCTAGTAGGGCTGGGCAGCATTTTGGCCTTAGAACCCTGCGGGTTTTTTCTTCAGTTTCTTGCCAACTGGAATACTTTTTTTCCTATCCTTCATGACCAGCTGAACATAGCATTGGGTTTATCTTTGCAAGCATTAAGACAAGACAAGACAATTCTTTATTAATCCCCAGATGGAAATTTAGGTGTTCCAGCAGCTCACAGCAAACTTAAACAAGTACAAATAGATTAAATAACTAACCACCTAATAAATATGTAAGATGAAACAGAAAAAATAAAAACCATACCATACAATACCAAAAATAGTGATATATTATAAATCACCAGTTATAAAAAGCTGTATCACAGTAACATAATATGTGCAGGACACAGATAAAGTGTCTAGTGATTAATAAAGTATCTGTGATTACAGAGTCTAGTGTCCCATACATACAATTCATGATATTATCCAGTAAAGGATACATGAGTTAAAGCCAAAGGTGCATAGTCTGATAGCAGCAGGAAGAAAAGGCCTGCGAAAAATGTTCTCTCCTACAGCAGGGGAGGATCAGTCTGCTGCTCATTGCACTCTTTTGGCCCTGCAGCAATTTATGTAGTGGATGAGAGCAGACAGGAGGAGACTGGCAAAGGTGTCATTAATTATGAAGACCCCCTATCACCTCCGTAGTGTCCAGTTTCACCCCAAGGACTGAATTGCCTTTCTAATGATCTTGTTCATTCTGTTAGTATCCATGGCTGTTATACTGCTGCCTCAACACACCACAGCATAAAGATTGCACTCAAAACAAAGACTCACAGAAAGTCCTCAGCAATAGGGGTTTCACACCAAATGACCTCAGCCTCCTCAGAAAGTAGTGTTATCTCTGGCCCTTCCTTGCCCCATCCCAGCTTATTGTTCAGGTATACACCCAGGTACTTGTATGTTTTAATTATCTTGATTTCTTCCCCCTGGATGATGACAGGAGCCACCGAAGACATCTGCTTCTTAAAGTCCAACACAAGCTCCTTTGTGATCTTTGGGTTTATTTGGAGATGGTTATGGTGACACCAGTCCACAAAGCTGCCCATCAGGACTCTGTATTCTTCCACCTTACCTTCACTAATACATACAACAACAATGAGTTAAGCAATTTAATCACTACTTAGGAACTCTATTTCCACTACTTACATACTTAACTGTACTATGTAGGTTTGTATTTATTTATTTGCGACTGATTTATTTATTTACACTTAGGTATTGCCTTTTTCCTTTATCTTCTTGTAAAGTGCCCTTACCTACATGTTTGGTATAGAAATAGGTATTATTACTATTACTGTGGATGTTTTTATACTTGATATGTTTGGTAAAGTTTTTTATACTTGTCTTATTATTTATGTTGCAGCTTAGAATTTGTGTGCCCCTCCCCCAATATTTATGATGATCTGGTGTTCATGTACTTGTGTTTAAACAATTCAGTACTTTTTCTGCTTTTTTTTTACTTGCTCTACATGAGCCTCTTCTAAAGATGGAAAGCCTAATAGCAAGTGGATGCATTAGAAGAGTCTTTTCCAGGTCCATTTTGTGGACATTACAGTATTTTCAATTCACAACAAGTATGCCCAAGAGTGTTTACTGTATGCAATAGACTAGAGGAAGCAAAACATCATCTTGTCCAATGTAGGTTCACATTTTCTGCTCAATGAGCCTAAAGCCAATCAGAAGTTTCATGAATCAAACACGTCTAAGGTGGCACCCTGTAGCTATCATAACACTTCACCATAGATAAAGTAAAACTGCATGTGATATATTGTTGGATTAAAATATATGTACTGTACTTTATATACAAAAGCAGATATTATCATTGAACTCACCATTAGAAGAGCTGATTTGAATGAGCTGAGGTGAGCAGTCATCCGGACCGTTAAAATTACAGCATATTGGTGGCCAGGAAAACTGTCATATTTCAGTTTATTTTTATTTTCAGTTATAATTGAATCAAAAAAATATACATCTATAAAAATGTTTTATTAAAAATTTGTGTTGACAGACATGAACTTGCCTGGATAGGGGAACTAGTGTATTGTATTTATTCATCTATCATTTGAAATCTAATTAGAACAACTGTTGCCATATTTCAATAAGGAGTTTTAAAAACAGCTAAGCAAATATACATTATAAGCAACTATGCTTCATACAGCATTTTATACAATCATACAACACACTGTTCATAAATTGCTGCAACAGCTTAAATGGCATGATAATGCAGTGTCGGGTCTCAAGAGAAAGCATAAAGGGATTTACACTGTTGGCTGTCAAAAATGTATTTCCACCAACAAAAAGAGACAACATTTAGCATAAAATAAAGATTGACAGATGCATATGTCTGGTCTAATGATTAAGCTGGTAGTAAAAAGTTATCAGGTAAGCTGCCTTCATCTTAAAAATGGCTGACAGCTGTCTCAGCCCTTACTGAATCACCCTACTTGCATTCTTCATGTTCTGTAAATGAGATAGGAGGGATTGGAAAGAGCTGAGTTTATGTTGCATGGAGGAAGCCATCTTGACAGTAATAGGAGAGGAGAATGAGTTTTGCCTAAATGAGGAAAGAGCTTTGTCATAGGGCAAAAGGCATTTCTTTAGAGGAAAGAAAGAGCATAGAGATTTACCGAAGAAAGGAAGCTGTACTGAAATGTTTCCCAGATGGTTCTGTGGCACAATTTATTTTTCTGGTAGTAATTTATTATAGAATTATTTGAACATACTAATAGGATAAATAAATGGTCTAAACTCTTATATATCCTTTATAATCTCTGTGAATTTGAATAGCCTTGCAACAGCAACAAACACGAGCATATATCTCCTTCTTGTACTGGTCTGAATCTGCCACTCATAGCAAATTATTTACATCTTTAACATTATGTGGCACTCCTAAACTTTTTCCCTCCAATTGACATTGTTTTCATCAACAATTTTTCCCCTGTATAGATCTAACAACCTGTAGAATATCAATCACTGATTTGTCCTCTGCCACAATAAATTCAGTAACATTGTTTAAAACAGCATCATCTCTTAAACATCATATTGAGGGTCAACTGCACTTACTGTATGTTAGAGAAGAAATTGTTGATCCTGTTGACTTGAGTATAGAAAGTGATTCAGGTTGTTTTTTTAGAACAGCATCTGGATTTACTGAAACAGATGAGATATTAGCTAAACAAATGAGCTGAATGGACTAAATTGTCACCAACTCATTTGATGATCATATTTTACACATAATACAGTACTCATAGTACAGTACAGACTTTAACTTACCATAGTCCATGCTAAAATTTCAGAGGACATGCAAGAACAGACGTCTGCATTCCTTGTAAATGGAATAAGAGGTTCATAAAATGCCTGGATAAATCTCTCTTGTAATTGTGGGATTGGAAATAGTATGATAATAAATTACTCGTTTTCGTAAGATGCATGTCTCTTGTTGGCCATTTGCAACTTTCAGGTTAGTGTTTCTTATTCTTCAAAAATCTTTTTCAAAGTCACCATGTATCCAATGACCTTCCCTTGGATTAGTTTTGTAAGCCTGCCAAGTTTTTGGGCTAGGATTAGCAATGTGGAAATGCCTAAGGAACAAACAAGCAAGACACACTGTGCTTTATATATCAAATATCAAAAGTACCCAGCGGTGTAAAGGATTAAATAAGCAGCACAGAATGCTTAGTGGGATTGTGGATGTTTATACTGTAAAATTTTGAAGTTGTTGCAAACTTCACTGCATTGATTTTTGGTGTGCAGTATTATTTACACTCCCATCATAGAGTAAAATATTCCATAACTCATTCTTAACTATACATAGCAAAGCTGTCCTTAAGAGAAAAGAATTCCAAAAAAATGTAACTGACTCTTGACCTTATAAGATATTTGCTTGAAAAAATATTGAAACAAGAGCACAAAGTAAATGTACACAGCGTCTGACACCACAGAGAATAAGAATGAAATAAAACCAAATCTAAACAACAATTTGTTTGCTTGTTTTTTCTTTCAATGCATGCAAAGCACATCTGCGATCCTTCATGGGATTAGTTCCTGCTATGTATCCAGTGGTATTAATAAAGGCTGTGGTCCTCCATGATTGACTCATTGGTATTTTAAAATGTACAGCAAAGCACTATAGGCCCATCAGACAAATGTCATGTCATGTATTTTTTAACTTAATCCAGGCTAGAGTCATGGGCAGGGGCTAGAACCTATCCCAGCTAACAATAGGGTGCAAGACATAAAAAGACATAAGACTGGAAGCCAGTCCATCACATGACTTGGCAAATGATTAATTGTAAATAGATAAAATGCTAAAGTTCTTTAAATATGCTACAGTGTGACTAAAGCCAAATGTTTACTCAATGAAGATATGGCTTAATATGTATGATGCTGAGTTCACACAAATATAACAAAAATCAGATATGTTATTTACCAGTAAAACGTTGAAAGCCAGTTACCACATGCAATTTTGAACAGTTAATTCACTTGAAGCTGCAGTAAGTATGCATGGGATCATCCAGTATTTGGATGGGAGATCATCTGGGAAAGTTTGGGTTGCTGCTGGAAGAGGTGTTGGTGAGGCCAACAGGAGGCAATCCCAGTGCTCCGGTGTCTAATAGCAAGTGGACATTGTGCTGTGCAAATTGGAGCCATTTTTCAGGTAAGATGTAAAACCATGGGCCTGACTCTCTGTGGTCATTTGATAACAGTAGGCGGTTTCTCAATCTCTTGGCCATATTGCCCAATATGACCTGGGTACTCTGCCCCATTAACTCATCTCCTGTCCTTACCAGCAAACTCTCTCTCTCACCCCTTCACTTACTAATAGATAATCTGTGGAGAATATTGGTGCAATAATGTCTCCCATTGCATCATCAAGCAGGGTCCCCACTGTCTATATAAAGCACTTTGAGTAGAACAGAAAAATGCTATTTTAATATAATTATTATTATTGCCTCATTTAGTTTTAAGTATTTCTAATAACATTATGCTACTTCACACAATTGCATAGCATCATATAGCTGCTCATCTTATTCTGATTTCAAAAGTTACTTACCATTAGCCTTTCCTTATAACTTTATGTAAAATTGAAACAATCACAAATTCATTTTATATTCAAGTTTTATGAGACTGTCATGATTTTAGAGGTTTTTGGTTAATTTTTTGTTTTTTGTTCATGTTTTCTACTATTCTAAGGTTTTGGAACATGGACAGTTTATTTCTGCATGTATTTTTTGTATCCATTTTGTATTTGTTATAGTAGTTATTTTGTCATGTTATATTTATTTATACAACCATTTTGTTTCTAGTTGCCATTTTGAGACTCAAAGTAGTCTAATGTTAGGAACATTTTATGTTTTACTAACTTGTGACAACAGGACATTGCAAGTGGTGATGTCACTGCGAGGATAATATAAAGTTCAGTGTTGCAACATTCCCATTTGCCCAAGATGGTGACAAACAAACTTCAAGAATTTCTTTGTTAGTCTTTAGGTTTTCAATCATACACTATGAATTTGAATTCAAACTTTTTCTTAGCATGTAGGATTTCTATGAAAGACCTTCAATCTGAAATTTAATTAACATTTTCTTTTCTTTTATTTTTTTCCTTTTGCCTTGCGACCTTCCAGTCTCTGCATTTGGCGGAACAGAGACATCCATCCATCAATCCATCCTCTTCCACTTATCCGAGATTGGCTCGTGGGGGCAGCAGCTTAAGCAGAGATACCCAGACATCCCTCTCCCCGGCCACTTCTTCTAGCTCTTCCGGTGGAATCCTGAGGTGTTCCCAGGCCAGCCGAGAGACATAGTCCCTCCAGCATGTCCTGGGTCTTCCCTGGAGCCTCCTCCCGGTTAGACGTGCCCGGAACACCTCACCAGGGAGGCGTCCAGGAGGCATCCTGATCAGATGCCCGAGCCACTTCATCTGACTGCAGTGGCTCTACTCTGAGCTCCTCCCGGATGACTGAGCTTCTCACCCTATCTTTAAGGGAAAGCCCAGACACCCTGCGAAGGAAGCTCATTTCAGCGCTTGTATTCGCCCAATCTCGTTAGTTCGGTCAGTACCCACAGCTCATGACCATAGGTGAGGGTAGGAATGTAGATCGACTGTTAAACTTTTTCACCACGACAGACTGATCCAGATCCGCCTGTCGGTCTCCCACTCCATTCTTCCCTCATTCGTGAACAAGACCCTGAATATATTTAAACTCCTCCACTTAGGACAGGATTTTGCTCCCAATCCTGAGAGGGCAATCCACCCTTTTCCGGCTGAGGACCATGGTCTCGGATTTGGAGGTGCTGATTCCCATCCCAGCCACTTCACACTTGGCTGCGAACTGATCCAGAGAGAGCTGAAGATCATGGCTTGATAAAGCAAGCAGGACAACATCATCTGCAAAAAGCAAAGACCCAATCCTGAGCCCACAAAACTGGACCCCCTCAACATCCTGGCTGCACCTATAAATTCTGTCCATAAAAGTTATGAACAGAATCGTTGATAAAAGGGCAGCCCTAGCAGAGTCCAACTCTCACCAGAAATGGGTTTGACTTACTGCCAGCAATGCGGACCAAGCTCTGACACCGGTTGTACAGGGTCCAAGCAGTACTTATCAGGGGGTCCGGTACCCCATACTCTCGAAGCACCCACCATAGGATTCCCCAAGGGACACGGTCGAATGCCTTTTCCAAGTCCACAAAACACATGTAGACTTGTTGGGCAAACTCCCATGCACCCTCCAGGACCCTGCCAAGTGTGTAGAGCTGGCCCACTGCTCCCGACCAGGACAAAACCACACTGTTCCTCCTGAATCCAAGGTTCAACTATCCGACAGACCCTCCTATCCAGGACCCCCAAATAGACTTTTCCAGGGAGGCTGAGGAGTGTGATCCCTCTGTAGTTGGAACACACCTTCCGGTCCCCTTTCTTAAAGAGGGAACCACCACCCGGTCTGCCAATCCAGAGGCACTGTCCCTGATGTCCATGCGATGTTGCAGTGGCATGTCAACCAAGACAGTCCTACAACATCCAGAGTCTTGAGGGACTCCAGGAGTATCTCATCCACCCCTGGGGCGGTGCCACCAAGGAGTTTTGACCACCTCAGTGACCTCAGTCCCAGAGATTGGGAGCCCACCTCCGAGTCCCCAGGCTCTGCTTCCTTGTTAGAAGGCATGTTAGTGGGATTGAGGAGGTCTTCAAAGTACTCCTCCCACTCACCCACAACGTCCCGAGTCGAGGTCAGCAGCACACCATCCCCACCATATACAGTGTTGACACTGCACTGTTTCTCCCTCCTGAGACGCCGGATGGTGGATCAGAATCTCCTAAAAGCCGTCCGGAAGTCATTCTCCATGGCCTCCCCAAACTCCTCCCATGCCCAAGTTTTGCCTCAGCAACCACGAAGCCGCATTTTGCTTGGTCTTCCAGTACCTATTAGCTGCCTTGAGTCCCACAGGACAAAAGGGCCCTGTAGGACACTTTCTTCAGCTTGCGGCATCCCTCACCGCTGGTGTCTACCAACAGGTTCAAGGATTGCTGCCACGACAGGCACCGACCACCTTACGGCTACAGCTCCGGTCAGCCGCCTCAACAATAGAGGCACGGAACATGGCCTATTCAGACTCAATGTCCCCTACCTCCCTTATGACGTGGTCGAAGTTCTGCCGGAGGTGGGAGTTGAAGCTACTTCTGACAGGGGACTCTGCCAGACGTTCCCAGCAGAGCCTCACAATACGTTTGGGCCTACCAGGCCTGACCGGCATCCTCCCGACCATCGAAGCCAACCCACCACCAGGTGGTGATCAGTTGACAGCTCCGCCCCTCTCTTCACCCGAGTGTCCAAGACATGTGGCCATCAGTCCGATGACACAACCTCAAAGTCGATCATTGAACTGAAGCATAGGGTGTCCTGGTGCCAAGTGCACATATGAACACCCCTATGGTTGAACATGGTGTTCCTTATGGACAATCCGTGATGAGTATATTAGTCCAATAACAAAACACCGCTCTGGTTCAGATTGGGGGGGCCATTCCTCCCAATCACGCCCTTCCAGGTCTCACTGTCATTGCCCACGTGAGAACTGAAGTCTCCCAGCAGAGCAGAGGAGTCCCCATAAGGTATGCCCTCTAGCACCCCTCCAGGGACTCCAAAAAGGGTGGGTACTCCAGACTGCTGTTTGGCGCATACACACAAACAACAGTTAGGACCCATGCCCCCACCTGAAGGTGGAGGGAGGCTACCCTCGTCTATTGGGGTAAACCCCAATGAACAGGCTACAAGTCGGGGCAGAATAACTATGCCCACACCCACTTAGCGCCTCTCACCGAGGGCAACTCCAGAGTGGTAGAGAGTCCAGCCCCTCTCAAGGAGATTGGTTTCAGAGTCTAAGCTGTCGCCGAGGTGAGCCGACTATATCTAGCTGGAACCTCTCAACCTCGCAGCACTAGCTCAGGCTCCTTCCCCTTCAGAGAGATGGCATTCCATGTCCCAAGAGCCAGCTTCTGTAGCCGAGGATCGGACCGCTAATTCCCCGCCTTCGGCCACCACCCAACTCACACGGCACCAAATCTCCTTGGCTCCTCGTTGCCTCTCCCGGCTCTCCCCGGCCAAGCCCCATGGGTACAGGCCCAGCCACCAGCTCACCATCGAGCCCCACCTCCAGGCCTGGCTCCAGAGAGGGGTCCTGGTGAACCGAGTCCAGGTGAGGGAAAATGCCGTCCAAAGTTTTCATTCATCATGGAAGGTTTTCTGAACCACTCTTTGTCACATCCCTCACCTAGGACCAGTTTGCCTTA
This sequence comes from Polypterus senegalus, assembly GCF_016835505.1. NCBI lineage: Eukaryota > Metazoa > Chordata > Cladistia > Polypteriformes > Polypteridae > Polypterus > Polypterus senegalus. Next base: position 15,263 of record NW_024385661.1, read on the forward strand.
GGTGACCCTACCAGGGTAATGATGCCCCAGACAACAGAGCTCCTAGGATCATTGGGAAACGCAAACCCCTCCATAATGATAAGATGGCGGTTCGAAGAGGGGAAAACAGAGACATCTTTATTGCATTTCACATTTAATTTGGAGTTAGGTAGATAGTGGTCATCACAGTGATGCAGCCTTCCTCTAAGAAATGACAATTGACTGTATGGAATGGTCATAATAAAATCAATAAAAAAAAAAGAAATGAGTTGGCTGCAAATTTAAATACTGCATTGTTTAGGAAAGCTCTTTGGCGACAACAATATTTGATCTTTTATATATATATGTACACAGAGAGAGAGAGAGACAGAGAGAAAGAGAGAAAACCAAAAATTGGTTTATTTGCAAAGTTTGGTTTGGCTGGGGTCAGTGTTTAAGAAACAAGTTACTAGAACCACACTTTGTTTTGCTTATTATATGTAGTTACTTTTGGCTTTCTATTTTTTCATTTGGTCAGTTGAATATTTTGAATAACTTTTATGACTTTACAACTATGTGAAAGCCTGTCCTTAGGATAATAAACTAAATGCTTACAAAATCAAACATCTTGAATGCCAATAATGTACAACCAGAAACATTTCCTAATGCAGTTTATTAACAAGTAACTTAAGTCTTTAAAATGATAAAATGTTTGCTTCACTTTTCTCGTTTGAACCCAGGCTGCATTTCATATACACAAAGTTAATATAAATTTGTCTTGTTTATACAGTTATGAAAGGAATATAAGAAAAACAACCAATAGTAGATTTCAAGGTTAAAAGTATTTCTAGTGTGATTCTTTAACTTGCAATCACTTAAATCTGTATGATCACTGGATAATGGAGTACAATATTTTAAATCAAACTTTTTTTGGTGTAATATATACTTGAAAATAGAATAGATACCCTCATCAGTCAGTGATATTTGTAGGTGATTGTTAAATTAGCTCTTGAACTGAAAGTTATGCATTAACAGTAGCAATATACAATTACAAATAACATATAAAGCAATTTTTCAGAATAGGAAAATACATTTTGCTGTGCAGGTGCATTAACAGTAAATGGAAACCTAATGAAGGTACACCTCAGCTTCACATGGAACTTACTTTTCAATAACTGACAGCATCATGTCTACACATAATGTTCTTTAAGGGAGCTATCAATGGATTTTTGCCTGTGCAGTTCAGAGAGCACAAAACCAATGATCTAAATAACTTTAAACATAGTTTAAAGGTGGGCAACAAATATGTAAATATGAATGTATCATGAACAGCCACAATATACAATAGTCATGGGTATTTTAGGAAGGGACCACCATCCAGGAAACCAGGAAAGAGAATGGTGATGGATGAAGTCAATGGAGTCTGACAGTTTGATCGGAGTAAAAGACTGGTTATAGTTGTTCATTTTAGACACACAATAATAGTAGTGTTGATTTAGGATTATAAAAAAAAACTCATCATAACTTGTTATGGTTGGTGCAAGGCTGACAAAAACCAAAAGTAGTTCCATTTCTGTAAGCAAAAAAACAAGAAGATACAGATTCTATAGCAATAAAGGATAAGGAAAAATATTTGTCTGGCATCATAAATCCCAGTTCATGCTCATTCATGCTAGTAGGGAAAGGGGAAAATAGGATATTCTGAAAACCTCATGAGAACAAGGAACTATCCAAAATTGTGTCAAAAATGCAGGATACTTATGGTGGTGTAATGGTGGGGGGTATGTTTTTATGGCACACTATGAACAGGGATGTCTCTTACTCAGCAAGGATGCTTCTACAGTATATGATACATGGCTAGATCACCAAACCTACTCCAGAAACACAACTATGAATTTAGTTTAATGAAGTGGTCTAGCTAGTCACAAATCTCAACCCTGATGAGGACATTTGTGAGGAGCTGGAACCAGTGATTCAGAGTAAAAATCCAACACCAGATAATTTGGAACATCTATGAAACACACAAGATTTGACAGTTGTCAGCACTCCTATACAGGACTTAAAAACCTTGATAAGTTTGCATCCTGTTTTTGGTAGAAGACCAGGTGACTATTATACAATCATTGATTCAATCATTTTCAAGTTTAATCAATGTTTTATAAAAGAATAATTTAATTTGTTTTTCTCAAAGCCTAAACATTAACATCCCCATATAATTTTTACTTTTTTCAGTATTTGCCTTTTATGTTCTTTTTCATAGCACATTCAGGCGTTCTTAAAATGACAGAAATCTAGTCATTTTCACTGCCATGACAGGAGAGTAAACAATAGGTGCAACTAGATTTGCATCATAGTTTTATTTTAGAAAGTTGTTTAACAGTCGACACAATATATTGTACGGGCTTTTAAAGGAAGTAATAAAAACAAACAAGTGCTCAAGATAGTTTGTCCTATTTTTAAAAAAAGATTTGGTGATAACTTTATCAGATTTTCATAACAACAGAAAACAGATCTTGTGACCTTGGATATTCTGTATAAAGTATAACTCATTGTGAAAGAACTTTCTAAAAATATTCACATAAAGAAAGCGAGGGAGAGATGGAAAAAGCTATTGAATTCACAATTGTTTTCTTACCTTGAGAAATATGTATGCGCAAAAGTACTCTACAAATTTCAGAACAATTAATTTGATTTCCAGCAATTTAGAACCAGGATCCCAGCCAAAACTATACAGAGATTACAGCCCATCAAATGTCATTTGTTCATCAGTGTAAACCCATAGCCATATTACTGTTCAGGTGCTTTTATTTTTATAATTTTCTGTATGTTTATTATAATATGGATCTGGAGAAACTGATTGTTATAAGATTTACTGCACTTAAGAAGTAGGATTTCAACTGCTTAGGCAACTCTGCCTGAACAATAATTTGCAAATAACATATCATCTGATTTTGAGGTGCCATAAAAAAGGTTGCATTAATTTCAGCTAGGACATAGTAATGAGAAGCTAAGCTTAATTCAAATACATTGTTACAGTGTTATTCCTATTAATAAAAACTCAAATGAAATACAGGCAGTCCTTGGGTTACGTACGAGATAGGGACTGTAGGTTTGTACTTAAGTTGAATTTGTATGTAAGTTGGAACAGGTACATTATTTTAATAAATGCTATTGTTGACCGACTGTAACCAAGTGCTCTGCCAATGAATTAATTTTTTTTTATTTCTACTTTATTTTCAGTGATGATGATTTTTCTCTTCTTTACTGTATCACCAACACTTGCATCAGATTTGTGTTTCAGAGACATTCTTGAAGGGTGAAGACAAAAGGTTAAGATGAGCTCTTCTGCACAGCACTGTACACGCTATCACAGCAGGAAGGCACTTATCGTCAGCACGTCCGATGTACTGAAAAGATTAAACTTCTTGCTATGTGCGTAACAGTACAAGCAGGCTGGCTATTGAGAATGAATGGGGGTTGCGAGGGGTGATTCACCATTCACCCTCCACACAGTCACCTCCACCACAGTATGCTGCCTGCAGCATCCGCCCACTGAGAACTAACATGGTGCGGCCAAAGGCAGGTAATGAATCACCCACCACTGCCCCCCTTCAACAGGCAGCCAACCGAGGCACACTACAATGCTACCCCCCGCTGCCATGTTCACCCTCAATGGCCTCCGTTCAGCTACAACCAGGTCACCGCTTGCAGCATTACCAGCTGCCCACCGAGAATGAACGGGGTAGCCATGTGTGGTGAGCGGGCAGCAAACCGCCCCATCAAGCCTTCGTCCTGTATACAAGCAATAGCTGTGGACCCGGTGACTATGGGCGACAGGTCACCGCTTGCTGCCATGAGCTGCCCGGGAAACACTACACTGCGTGAGCAGTGAAATCGCCCCCCTCCAGCCTCTGTCCAGCCACCGCACATCTTCCCCAGGCGAAGATAACAGAGCAGCAGTTACTGAGGCATGCGTCACAGCTGCTGCCCGTTCCTAAGTTGTAGGTCAGATGTCTGTAACCTGGGGACTACCTGTATGTTGTTAAGAAAAAAAAAATATTTCATTAATTAAAAAAATAAAATGAAAAATGTCTGAAAACTAGAACTGAATGAAAATGATAAAATGAAAATAGTTTTTATAATTTTAATTTTCACCACACTAGTCTTCCTGCATAGTGTACAAGCAAACATGCAATTACTGGTATATTTATTAAATATTATTGAAAACCACTCTGTCATAGTATTATTTTAGAGAATTGATTTGTGTGCATGTGGAAGTACCCATCACTACAGTATAGCCATCGAATCTGTGCACATTATTGGTCATTTAACACAAGAATCCCTGAAGCTTACGAAAAAGTCGTAATGCGGGCCTCCTAAAATACCTTCGCACCTTGTCAGCAGCGTCTTTGTTTTGGAAATGTAGCAATCGGCACAAGCAGCAAGCAGTCTGCTATCCCATTTCCCCCACCAATGCAACTGACGTTCTCCCAGCTCAAGTCTGTTTATTTGGGTGTGAGGTGCCTTGAGTTGTATAGGGTAAATATATCGTTAATTGGAATACATGCATTTCATGTGTGTTCTGTTTCAATGTATGATGACACGAAACGCAAGGCACGAAATGTTGAACATATAACTAAAACAGAAATGTTTTCCATGTTATAGTAATAATGACGTGAAGTGTATAATGTGTAAAGACTTCAGTCCAAATATTAAATAAACACTTTCAAAAAAGGTATAACAAAGCAAGTGTGCTTTTATTCAAGAATATAACCAAAGAAAAACAAAATCATCCAATTTACATGTTGCTGTCAATGAGTAAAAACCGAAGCCCAAATATCAATCGACAGAAAATCAATGTGTCTGCTTAGCTGGTGAAGAGGTAAGAACTGCTACCTTGCAATCAAGAGATTGTGGGCTCGAGTCCAAGCTATCTCTATTTTGAGTAGTGAGATGCTATTATTATTACTATAATATAATAGAAACATACATTTGATTTGAGTCTGCAACACCTAGTGTAAATTTTGGCTACTTGTAAAATTTAGCATTTATTTTTTAATTCAGTTTAATTCTGTCAGTGACATTCACATGGTACAACGAACTTGTGTCTCCCTATCTGAGTTGATGGTATTTATCTCCATTCTTTTCACAAGAGCAGTAATGATCACAGTTGGTGTTGTGGTTGATGCCTGCTCAGAACTATTTGTTGTAATGTTAATCAAAGATTCAATGCCTTGTGACCGCTATTAGATTATCATGGGGCATTTGTACTTGACAACAAAGACCCATGCAGAACACATGAAAAACGACAGATTTGCTGCAATCTCAGACATCTGGCAATGTTTTGTTGAGAACTGTGTTTTTTGAGTTACAACCCAGTGCAACACATTACTGTTGATGAGCAAATATTTCAAATCAAGGACTGTTGTCCTTTCTTGCAATACATCTTAACCAAGCCTGACAAATAGGGTTTAAAGTTTTGAATTGCAGCAGATCTGGAGACAAAATACATGTGCAATGCCACTCCTTATTTAGAAAAAGATCCCAGTCGTCCCACAGGAGAAAGACTTTCCAAGACTGCAGACATAAAGCTTATGAAGCCGTTTCTGGACAAAGGCAGAACCGTAGCAACAGACAACTTCTTCAGCTAATAGACTGCTGCACCACAACACAACTCTGCTTGGCACCATAAATAAAATGGTATTGGAACTTCCACCTGTAGCTAAAGTCACTTTAGTACGTGAGCAATTCTAAATACTGGTGTTTAGAACTGGCAGTGCCTTTCTGATGGTGTATGCACCCAAAAATAGAAGCCTATCTGCATCCTCAGTACCATGCACCATAGCGTAGAGCACGGGCAAGTTAAAAAATAAACATGTTCAAATGACAAATAATGTTAAAAATGGCATAGCATTTTCCAATAATGACATTTTCAACTATGGATGTGTGTGTGCATGTGCGAGAAAGGCAGAGGCAGATTTGATCTCATTCAAGTTGTTACTGGAATGTAAAATAAACACTTTCATCAAGATATAATGAAACAAGTGTGCTTTTATTCAAGAATGAAACTGAATAACAAAAAATATAAGTGACAACTGTGTGTCTACCTATATCCCTTCAGGGATATCTTTTACACGTAGCAAAAATTTACATTGGGTGCTATAGACTCAAATCAAATGTATGTTTTTATTATATTATAGTAATAATAATAAAAGCAGCTCAATACTCAAAACACCCAGACTCAAACCCGCAACCTTTTGAGTTCTTACCTATGCATCATCCAAAAAGATACAGTATGTCAACTTTCTATCGATTGACATTTGAGCTTGGGTTTTTAACTCATTGACAGCAACATGTAAATTGAATGACTTCTTTTTCTTTGGATATATAGGCACATGTGTGTATATGATATTTGGACAAAAGTCTTCACACATTATACACTTCACGTCATTATCACTAGAATTACCAGAGACTACGAGAAAACTCGTAAATCCGGCCCATCTTAAATCCATTCGCACCTCTCCGTCAGCATCTTTTGTCCTGTAAATGTGCCAATTAAGACAAGTAGCAAGCAGCCTGCTATTCCATCCCCCACCATCGCAGAACGTTCACAATGTTCTCCCAGCTCATGCCTTGTTTGATTATCTGGGAGTGAAGTGCTGAAGTTTTAGAGTGGAAATAACAGATTGTTATTTGGAACACATGCATTTCATGTGTGTTCCGTTTCTACAGTAATCTGTGTAAACACATTGTTTAAACAGAAACTTTTTCATATTTTAGTAATAAATGTTACAAAATGTAGATATAAACTATAGAATGTGTGAAGCATGAAGTCCAAAGATTAAAATAAACACTTTCACAAAGGTTCAAGGATGCTACAACAGCTTCCGTGGCATAGCGGTAAGATTTGCTGACTTGTAATCAAGGGGCCACTGGTTCGGTCCTCACTGCCTCCTATATTTGCTGTTTTCAGTAGTATTAGAGCAAGCTGCCTGCTGCAGTTGTTGATTGACACATTTGCAAAACAAAGACGCTAAGGAGGATGTGTGAGGGAATTTAAGGTGGCCTGGCGTTGCCACTTTTTTGTAGGGTTCAGGGATTCTAGTGTTAAACCAAAAGTCAGCTTCCTTCTAAAACTGAGAGCAAATACCAAAGCCTCTTCACTTGCCAATGACTTATTCTATGGATTTCACTAGATATAATTGACCCTCAGTCACACACTCTCATTGCAATCAAGCAGCAGGCAGCTTTTACCAAACTTCAAGGAAAAGATGCTTAAA
>NW_024385662.1:0-14666 GCF_016835505.1 Polypterus senegalus
GCGTCAAATCAGCAGCGCCAATCTGCAGCCACAGGGCGAGTGGGTGAACAGCAAGACGGGGTCTAAGAATCCAGCACTTAGTCCCCAGCACCCAGGTCACCTCAATTCGGACCTAGAACAGGTTCTCAGCTCACAGCGCCACTTCTGTGGAAACTGAGAATAATAAAGTGCCTATAATTGGCGACCCATAGTGCGGAATGTTAGGAATTCCAACTACTGTATGTTAAACCAGCAGTTAATGTGCTAAGTATTCCCGCAGGGCCAAGATTTCTGGCATAAAGGTCAAAGATTGACTGTGTCACCCATTTATTTAAAGTATCTACCTTATTGCTGCATGTCGCACTAATGATATTTATTTACAGCAATCTGAGGTATTAAAGCTGAACTTCATCTCTATATACCAAAGCTAAAACAAAATGTCGGAATTTAATTGTATCTGGTCCCTACCAAGATTATATAGAGGGGACGTGATTTATAGCAGATTGCATTCCTTTCACTGCTGGCTAGAAACCTGTGTGTGCAAATAAAAGCATAGCATTTGTGAACAATTGGGATGATTTTTGGGAAAGGCCTGATTTTCAGAAGAGATGGTCTTCTATCCCAACTGAGGATCTATGTATTATCCCAAAGTATGGCAGCAAAACTGCCTGGTTGACTGGATTAGAGCACTATCCAGGTTTGAGCGTCATGTGGATCTAAATCACAGGCTGTTCTTTATCCTACCTTTTATTTTCCTGAAGTTGTTACCTATAATCCCTGTTGTAAGTATCTTAGTAAATTTAGTCTTGATACAAACTCAAATTAATTGATAAACTTCAAAAAAATAAGGTGTATATTTAGACCAAGGGATAAAGCCAGACCCTCCACCAGGGCATCTGTAGAAATTTAATTCAAATTAAACAAAAAATATATCAGCAGTTCAGAAAGAACCATGCAGTTTTTAAATGCTGTTTATTGAACATTCGCTTCTCTCTTGGCACTCCAAAGCTGTTTTGTAAATGATATCACATTATACAAAATGTGATCTTGTGTCTTTTACTGAAACCTGGCTTTTAGTAAATGTGACACTGTTCCTCTTAGCAGAGGTGTCACCAGATGGATACTGCTCATGTCTAGAGATTCTGGTCGAGGAGGAGGCTTTTGAATACTCCCATTGTAACAAAATGCAAATCACCTCAAGAATTTAGGCAACTTTTACATCCTTTTGAGGTGATTCATTTTAAATATTAAACAGATTCCAACACAATTTTAGTGCTAGTCTACAGACCACCAGGGCCATTCATTGTTCATGACTGAATTTAGCAAACTTTCTGTCTGATTTGGCTATAAATTATGATCACGTGAATTTGATGGGGATTTAGTCGTACAGTACACATTGATGTGGAAACTGGACACTTAGCAAATGTTTTACTTATTTGTTAAATTGTGCAGGATTTTTGGTCAGATAGTCAAAGGTCCAACTCATAATCATAACCACACATTAGATTTAATTATAACTTACAAAGTTGAAATTCAAAATGTAAATATTACTCCATTAAATGAAGTTATTTCCATCACTTTAATTACATTTGATTTAGTTCTGCCCATGCCAACACTCTCACAGATTAAACAAACATTATCATATTATCTAGATTGTAATTCTGCTTCAAAATTTATATGATACCCTTGAGTAAGTCTTAGTGTAATTGTGGAAAACCATTTATATCAGTTAACATCAGATGTAAATGGAAACAATTTAGACTGAAGTTGATATCACATTATAATGTGACCTTGAGAGATGCTCTGGACACAGTGGCTCCCCCTTAAACAAAAGTGATCAAAGCACATAGAAACTCTCCCGGTTTAATGAAAAATACTCCGAGCTCTTAAATTAGAGTGTCGAAAACTGGAGCACAGTTGGAGAACAACAAAGCTAAGCATGTCTTTCAAATTGCATGGACAGAGAGTGTTAATGAATATAAAAGCCCTCTTTTAAAGCCTCGCCTAGAATACTATTCTACATTAATAGATAGCAATAATAAAAACTCGGGCACTGTTTAGAGCAGGGATAAATTAACAAATGGCAATCCAGATCAACAGTGCAAAATACCACTTCAAATATTAGCAGTACTAGACTTTATGAACTTCTTTCAATGAGAAAATTAAAATATAAGATCCCAGATCTCAGATCTCAGCATCACAGTACAAGCCAAATACTAGCTTATATAGACCCTGTCTCATTATGGTATTCAGCACTTTAGTACTCTAATCCTGTAACTCACCAGGAAGTCTTAACTTTAATTTTACTAAAATGAAGCCCACTACTTGTTCCCTAGATCCAGTGCCAACAAAACTAGTAAAAGTGCATGGATGTTCTGCAGCTCTATTCTAACTCTATCATAGTTCATTACTGTACGGCAACTGCACTCCGATGCACTAAAGTGTCAGTCATTAAACCTTACTTACAAAGTCAGACCTAGACCCACACATACTAAATAACTATAGTAGGCCTATTTCAAATTTACCATTTCTCTCTAAAATACTAGAAAAAGTAGCCTGTCAGCTTCAGTCACACCCACGATTACAATTTATTTTGAGAAATTCCAGTCTGGCTGACTGGTCATAGTACAGAAACGGCACTAACACGGGTTGTAAACGCATATTCTGATATCCTCTGATGAAGGGAAACTCACTGTAATTATGCTTGTTGGACTTAAGTGCAGCATTTGACACCATTGACCATTCGAATTTTACTGCACAGGCTAGAAAACCATGTTATTTACAGGCCCTGTGCTCGCTTTGTTCAGTTCTTATTTATCAAATCGACCCAATATGTACAGAAATGTGCTGACAGGACTCCATCATTATACACAGAAGTTCAATATGGTCCCCAGGGCCAGTACTGGGACCCTTTTATTTTTCACAAATGTTTCCACTGGGATTCTATTAGGAAACAAAAGTTAATTTTCACGATGAGATGACACCCAGTTATCCCTTTTCATTTAAATCAAATGAAGTCCCGATGTTGTCTTTAATTAGTTACAAGGAATTAAAGGAATGGATGAATAAGAACTATTGTTTTTAAATACAGATAAAAAAGAGATGTTAATTGTTGGGGGTGAGGGATCACAGCAATATTTTGTCGCCATTTAACCGTTGGAACCCCAAAATTTTACTGAATCAGCCCCAATCTTGGGAGTTATCTTTGATTCTAGCATGCTTTAAAGCACATATTACAAAGTCGCCCAAAACATGCCATCTTAAAAATGTTGGGAAATTTAAGGGCCCTTTCTGAATAAAAAAAGGATTGGAGAAATTAATCCTATTTTTCTCTAGTTGGATTGACTACTGCAATGCGGGCTTTACTGGCTGTTCAAACTGTTCTTTTTTAAGCCTCCAGTTAATCCTAAAATGTCCAAGAATTTTTAAAGAACAAGAAAAAAGAAAAAACATAACCCAGTTCTTAAATCTTTTCACTGGCTCCCCCAAGTTTAGGGGATTTCAAAATCCTCCTTTTTTAAATATAAAGATTAAATGGCCAAGGTCCGCTTTCTTGTCTGAACTTATCATGACTTAAAACCTGAGCTTTTTTAAGATCTCAAAATGCCGGGCTGCTTAGGGTTCCAAGGATTAATAAAATAACAGTCGGAGGTCGAAACTTTTAGTTACAGGGCCCCTAAACTGTGGAATGGCTTTCCTCTTCCATAAAGATGCCCCAGTTCAGCCTTTTTAAAACCCAGCTGAAGACTCACTACTTAGTTTTGCATATCCTGATAGAGCTCTGATTAACTGTACAGACTGCATCCTTTGTTGTAAAAGCACCAAAACATAAGTAACATGATAAAAGAATACAACCCCCCCCATTTTCTTTTCTCAGTATCCAAAAGTGGATTTGGGGCCACGCCCACCTGCCCGGGTTTTTTGCCTGCCTTTTGGGAAAGTCATCCCTGATAGAGGATCACAGGAATCATGGGAAAGAAGGGTCCTTTTATTGAGCAACGCTTCAGCCGGGCATGGTGGAGAGGTGAGGGAGAGGTCTCCAGGACTTAAAAAAATCCAAACCAAATTATGTCATATCACAAAAAACCCCTTTTTTCAAAATTTTTTTAATTTTTTGGGAAAATTTGCTGTTCAATTTTTAGTATTGACCCCTACTTTTGACCCCAATACGCCCCCAACCCAGGGGGGCCTTTGAACCCCCTTTTCCCAGTTTTTTTTTTCCTGTTTTTATTGGGGATTTTTTCCCTTTGTTTTCAGAGAGTCAATTGTAAAAAGGCGGGGCCTTTTCCCCTTTGGGGACCCCGGGTTTTTTTGGGCATAAAAATAAACTGTATTTTTGGCAGGCAAATGGGGTTCCGCCCGCTTGACGCCGGGGCCCGTTTCCCCCAAGGGGGGGCAGGAGGTAATTTTTTAAGAAAGGGCGCATGTGCGATGTTTGCATTATTTACAAAAAATTTCAATATTTCAAATAAAAAAACTGTTTTCCCAAATTTTTCCCCACCCCTTTTTTTGAGAGGGAAGATGAAAAATATGAGGTTAACGAAAAAAACAGATCCCCAAAAGCTTTATGAATAATGGATACTTTTTTTCTGGTCAAAAATTTTTTTTAAAGTCATAGTGTAATCCTTCCATTTTCAATTTTTTCGCCCACCCATGAGTAAATAACTAAAAAAAGACCCGGGGCATTTATTGAGGCGGGAGGCAAAGTTTAAAGAAAGGGGGAAAATAAAATCAAAATCAAAACATTCAAAAAAAAATCTTTTCAAGCTTTTGGATATGTATTTCTTTTAGTTTTTGGGTGGGAATGGTTGAATTTAGTCTTTTTTTTTATTGAAGAAAATTTTGAATTTGATAAATTTAACTTACATTTCCAAAAAATTTTTCTGGAAAAAAAAATTACATTTTGAATTTAAAACAGTAGAACTTGAACAGAAAAGAATTTCCCCAATAAAAAGCACAAATGCAGTAAGAGCAGCAGTCATCCTTTTAATCCCCTATTAAATAAAAATAGCCGCCCATTTAATTATTTGGAAGGATGATAAAGAAGATTTTGCAAATTTTTTTCATTTTTTTTTCCCTCGATATTCGGGCACCCAAAGGGTATATATATTCCCACAGATTTTTTAATTTAGAAAAGAAAAAAATACTGGCAAGGAAAAAAAGGCCAATCTTGGTATTTTTAAGATAAGAAAGAACATAAAAATTTAAGACTACAGATTTAATTTCAGGGAAAAACAGAGGGGAGTTTTTATTAATGGAAAGAAAAAACTGAAACCCTCCACCCCCTCATCCCACCCTGCTAACCCCCTTTAAAGTACCGAAAAAATAACGGGGCACTTTTTCCAGACCTTAATTGTGGGCCCAATTTTCACCTGGCAGTTTGCAAAATCTTGCAGCAGCCCCCTAAGATCAAAGAAAATTTGAATTTATTTACTTTCGGATCCAATTAAAATTTTTTTTTCACTTTTTTATCATTTGGTAAAAAATATGCACTATTTTTTCCTTTTTATTTTTCTGTTTTCTTTTTTTTTTTGGGGTGTCGAGTGCCCTTTTTGGGGCATTCTATAACAAAAAAGGCCCGTCATATCGTCCCATTTTTCTTTATTTACTTTTTTCCACTTGCAGACCCTCATTTGGAAAAAAAACCATTAACAAAAATTTCCCAACCAATAGCAAAAAGTTAACCTGTTTGATTTTAAATTTTTTTTTATTTTTTTTTACAGGTTTCATATTTTACACTTACACAACTAATTTTATCCCCAAATAACCAAAATTGTTTTTAAATTCCCAAGTGCCAAGGTTTAAACCCTTTTCCGCATGCGGGGCCCCGGGGAAAAATCATGCCTTTCCAAAAAGGGCAAAAAAAGGATTAAATTTATTCTAAAATAAAAAAGAGTCCAATGCCCATTTTATTTTTTCCCCCCCCCAAAATTTTGCTAGAGTTCAAAATGGAGCCCCTTGGTGCTAACTTTGGCCGACATGGAGGATTTCAAAATATTTTTTAAGAATAAATTAACCCTTTCTGATCACATCGCCCTTTTTGTTTGGGGTTGGGGGGCAGTTTTTAAGAGAAGAGATGTTTGTACAAGAGTTTAGCGGGAAAATTGCCTTCGAAGAAGGCTTGAACCTTTATAGCTCACGGGGCCACGTTTTTTTTTGGAGATATTAAAAAAAAAAATGATGAACCTTTATGTTTAGCTGTTAGGTGGTGAAGGTGAGAAAAAATCAAAACGGGGGATGATAAAGCAGGGGGACGGGCCATGGATGGAGTTTAGCCTAGACATCAGGATACCCCCCATAAAATGCCGGGGTTTTTGATGCCACAGGAAACCCCTTTTTTTTGTCCTTAAAATGGCACCATTTTTCCACATTCCCTGTCACTGCAAGGGGGCATTGGGTTCCATGCACAGACCACAGGGTAATCGCCCCTGCTGACTCCCCCAAACCTTTTCATCAGCAGTAACCCAAGCTTTTCCTGATAGTTCCCATCCAAGTCTGGGGGGCCTAAGACGCTTAGTTTGGGGGTGCCCCTTTCTAAGGGCAGGTGCGGGGCCGGCCAAAAGAGAAAGTGTTTGTGAGTTCTCAGCTTTTAATTTTAAGAGAGCCTTTGAGATGTTCAGTCATTTTGGAGAGGGGGAGTCCTGGACCCCCCAGAAGGCCCCTTTAAAGATCAGTGAGGTGCCCTTGACAGAATAGGGGGCAGCTTTTTTAAGGAACAACACCTGATGATGGTTTGTCACTGAGGACAAAACGGACCTTCACAGTCAAGTATTCGCTCTCCACCCTAGCCTTTGAATTATAACTTTTTTTTTCCTTTGAGTCCATTGCCTTTGGACCAAGATGTTTCTGAGGGCCTCAGGTAAGAGTCTGACCACCTTATCATCGAGAACACAGGCCATTCTCTGAAGTTCAGAACTTATTTTGGGCCCGGGAAAAAGCAAAACGGACGCCTCAAATCTGTACCTACAGGCCCCGGGGGGCCCCCAAAAGAGAAGAATGGTCAATGCCCATTTTGTTTTTTATCAGGTAGCATGTTCTTAGTCTCGCCACCCATCTTGCTTTTTTGGGCCCCATTTTTGTTAGAGCAGAAAGGAGAGTCAACCTTGAGAAGGTGTTGGCCTTCTGTGTTTTTAGGGCCCGGGGCCTTGTGTCCTTTCGTTTATGGATCCTCTGTCTGACGGGCATTAAAAGGGAAGGAAAGGAATGTTTGTAATTTTAGATACACAGCGCCCTTTATTGGGAGGACTTGCCAAAAACAGCTAACTGCGCCGTCATTCAGTGTACAGGGTGGGGTCACTAAGGGGAAAACGGGCTCAAATGAAGATGAATTTCGGGGGTGCCGCACGCCACCCTGTTTAGTTCTAATTTCAGTCAGAGACAAACGAAATGGCGAAAAGGAAACAGAACACACAGAAAAAAGTGGGGATTAATCAGCTTTTTTGGCCATCTGAACGCCACGGAGCCCTTTGCTGTGGTCCCATAGACATGAAATTTCCTTTCTGGGATGTCAAGTTTTTAAAGCCCGGGGCCTAAGGGGGGAGTCAGGTTCCCCACGGGGCGTTTTCTGTACTTTGTTTTGTCTTTTATTCCACCGTTAGCCACATCACCCCTACGGGCCCCAAGGGGTTATCCTCCCATAAAAACTTGCAGGGTGAGCTTCTGACAAGCATGGAAATAGAGTTGTTTTTATGAAGGAAGGGGGAATAGAAATTGAACGAGCTACTTAAACAAAAAGAAAATTTTAAAGATTTTTTGTTCGCCCAAAAACCCCACAAAGATTTGAAAAAACGCAGATGGAGGGTCATATGTAGGTTTGAGAACAGCAAAAAATAAAAATGAGAAAAACCAACCAAAACTGGGTTAATGAAAGAAAAAAACCAAAAAAAAGAACCCAAAACCAATTTCGGAGTGAAGATCAAAGAGGCTGTCTCAGGGTTTTAAACCCCCCCGGGGAGGAAATCCCTCGAGCTTCCTCTTCCCCGCCCACCCATGTGACCACTGCATTGTATTCTGACGGGAGGCCTGAGGAACATTTGATGTTGTTATTTGAAATGTTTCACCTTTTTTTTTGGGGGTTTATTAAAAATTTAAAGGTTTATTTTTTAGCCATTTTTTTCCTGGATGCCAAATGTTGTGGTTTTGTTGCCAAACGGTCTTCTTTTGGGGTGAGCAGTGCACACTGAAAGTCAAATGAATAACCCACAATAAATTTTTAAGCCACCTTTGTTTTATCAAAGATTACATGACCCGTTATTTTAGTTATTTTTTTTTTTAATTTTTCATATCTGATCTTTTTTTTTTTACCTTTATGGCAGGGGTTTTCTGTCCGATGCAGAACAAAATGACATCTAGAAGGGGGGACTGATGGGGGTGGCTCCAGTCCATTCCTTGCCAAAAGGAAGGCTTGAACCCCCCACATTTCCCTGACAACCCGGCAAGAAAACCCTTTTGGCCCTCCAGGGCAGGTCTTTTTGGCTCCCCCCCGAGGCCCCCGGAGCATTACGCGCCGGGGAAAGCAGAGGCGCTAAAAGAGACATTTTAAAAAATTATTCAGGGGGTCCACTCCCAAAACACTTGTGCGGATAAAAGGGGTATGTAAAGGCAGATAAAAATGATAAAAAAAAAACCGAATGCATATAGGAATTAAGGATTTTTGAAACAGCAGGAAGTTTTAAAAAGGGGTTAGGTTACCCCTTTTTAACCCCCAATGTTTAACCAAAAAAGATGAAATTCGGTAAATTTTAAACAACAACAGTATATAGTGTTTTTGTTACAACCTTTAAAACTGTTTTTGATTAAGATTTGCAGTTTAGTCCACTAGTGGGTAGCGGTTTTTTTCCCCCCTCCCTTGCTTCCGTCAGGGAGGTAACTGAGTTAATTAAGAATCGGGAAGGTTCCATGTGCATGGAAACGCATTCAAACCCTCGTCATCGGGCATTTTTTCGTTTTTGGATGGCATCGCTGTATTTTTTTATTTTAATGTTATCCTTCACTATATATATTTTTTAAAAAAAAACTTTATAGTTTATTAATAAAATGTGTGGAAAAGTAATATTTTTAGAATATGTTTGTTTTTAAATATAAAAATTAGTTTTGTATCCTTTTTTCTCTTTTAGTTTCCCCCTTTAATTCCAATAAACCGGGGATAAAGAAACGGGTCTATAGAGTTTTGGATAGGGAAAGGGTGTTTATCTCCTGTAAAAAACACGAGTCTGTGTAGAGGACAAAAAGGAAAAAGAGGGGTTTGGGGCAAAAGAGTACGGGGTTTTTTGAACAAAGCGTGGAGGAAAAGAAGTCAGGGTAATTAAAACCAGGTCCTTTTGAGGTTCCAAAGACGCCAACAGTTCCACTGAAAAACGCTGAAGCGAGCCCCAGCAGAAGCAGCCAAAGCACGCCATAGAAAAGGAAGCAAAAAAAAAATTAGAGGCTCGGAGGTGGGTTGGACATGTTTTTGTTAGAAAAAAGCTGCAGGCGCCCGCAACACTTTAGAGGCTGTTATGGTGTAACACGAAATATAAACCCAAAATTGACACACCCCCCCTGACCCGAAAACACAGAATATGGATTGAGCAGTCCAAGAATTTTGATGCGGCAGTTAGACCAAAAAGGCCCCCCCCAGGGCAAAAAACAGACAGACACACAGCGGCAGCCCTTTTTTTTTGTATCAGTCCTCCATCATAACGAAAGGCCACCCCTTGACACTGCCGTAACGGAACAGCTCAGGAACCACAGCACAATGCGACCCCTCTCTCCTTGAATAGGAAATGAATCCCCGCAAAAAGCACGCCTGTGCTCAAACCTTTTTACCCCCCTCAGTGCTCAGTCATGCCACCCTACCCCGGCTAAGATGATCCAAAAAGGGTTTTGAGATACCCCGTTTAAGGTCACCATTTTTTCCAACAATGACCAAAAAGAGAGCTTTAGAGTGGGGCTCACGGAAACGTTAGAGATCTAGGGTTGCAGCCAGTGGGGGGAAATGGGCCGGGGGTTGGGAAAAGTCATGAGCATGCTAGATTTTAAACATTCCAAAGGAAAAACCCGAAAGGGGGCCCGGAAAAAACAAAAAAGAAAGGGGGCCACCAAAAATTGAAAATGCCTTTTTTACGATTTATAATTTCCCCAAAAAATTTAAACAAAGATTATTCAAAACAACGTAATTTGCTTTGGTTAGAATCTGCGGCGATGGAGGCCTTCCGGGGCTGTCTTTTCTCCCGCGAGGCATCATCCAATAGTTCGGACCATAACTCCAAGAGAAGTGGTTGTCCTTTTTATTAATACAAAAAGTGTAATGTTCTGTTTCCCCCTTTTTAGTTTTTTGGGCCATTGCCCGTGGGGCGAATGATCCGCTTAGCTTTTTTCAAACATTCTGTTTGTAAAAAAGACAACACTTTGGGAAATGCAGGAAAAAATTTTAGTTCATAAACCAAGTGTTCTATGTTGGGTCTCACCCAAAAACAGGGGTAAAAATCAAGGATTAAATAAAAGTGTCCTTTCCCTAAAAGCCCCCATTTACTCAGGAAAGTCGGTTTTAGAGGCCATTAGAGGAACAAGGTTTTAAAAGAGAATGGGATCTGCTTTAAAAGTTGCATTCAAAAAAACAGCTAAAACTGGACCACATGCCCGAGGGGAGAGCCAAAACAATTTTTGACCCCACCCCGGGCCAGCACCTTTGGGCTCATAAAAGACCTCTCGCCCCATTGGGGGGAAAAAACCATAAACCTTTTCCCGAAGTCACCCCCCGCTAAATTTCAGGCCGGGCAAACCTGCTCAAGATCTGCTTAGTCAAAATCTACCAACAAACCCTCGTGAAAATTAAAGTCTTTCTTCCCCGTAAGAGCAAAAGATCCCGGGGGCCTCAGGGGTTCTTTTTATGCCTCAAAAACCATTCCCACCTCTGCATATTCTTTTTGACCTTTTTTGGGGTCGAAGTTTTAGAAAATTTTAAAAAAATTTAGCTGGATGGGAAAAAAGTCTTCCCTTCCTAGTCTTTTTTGAGTGTAATAACCCAAACAACGTCAGGATTCCACACCTGAAGGTCGTTTTAACCCACCTGAAGTCAGTGGCCACCATTCCGAACTTAAAAAAATTTTATTATGCTCCTTTGGGCGGGATATCATTAGGGGCCAAAGGTTCGGAACAATGAATGGCCCACATGACGCACCTTTCCCCCGAAGCTCACCCGGATGTAAGGTAGTTTGTTTGGGCAAAGTTCAGTGCCCAAGAAAAGGGGAAAGTAGGTAATTTGCTTGAAAAAAAAGAATGCCCATCTATCTTGAGCCATGCCCCCAATGTTCTCCGGGAAAGGGGGGAAAAACCACCCCCGCTTTTACAATATTCCCCCCACCCCTACAGGTAAACTTGCACCAAAAACAAGCAGTTGGGGCCCCCCCGGCCAACAGACAAGGAGCAAAAAGTGGGGGCCTTTTTATCCCAAAACATTTTTTTTTGTTTAAAAAGCAAAAGGGCTCAAACGGGTGACAGCAACAGCTGAGCCCCACTACATTCAAAAACCGAAGCTGCCCGATAACAAAGTTCAGGTAACGCCTTTGTCACTAAAACCAACTTGGACAGAAAGTCGAATGAGACAGTTTCCCGTCGGAGAAAATGTTTTTAAAAATGGTCATGCTAAAAACCCCCTTTACTTAGAAAAAGGGAAAGAGCAGGTTTCCCCCCATTTTTTGGGGTTTATCACCAAGGAAAACCGATAACATCCCGTAGTTTACCAGTGCCCAAAATGAGGCCCCAACAAATTTCCCCCCAAAAGGACCCGATCTGAACAATACTCTTCTTGAGTCCCCCCATCCGCTTTTCCCGGGAAAAAAGCTGTGGCCATACAGGGTATTTGTTTCGTTTGAAAAGAAAAAGATCCATTTTTTAGATTTTTGGGTTTCAGGACAGCCTGTCCAAAGACAACAAAACGAGAGGGCACGCCTTTGGGGGAAAAGTCCCTCCGCAGTCCTACTGCCCCCCAAAGTCTGTAAAGGAGGGGATCCTGAAGAAAACATTTTTGGGGAACCGGGGGCTTTTGGGGTTTACCGGTCTGAAGCAGAAAAAACCTTCTTAAAAAAACACAAGACAACTCTGAGCAACTTGAGACTACAAAAAAGTCAAATAAGAAAGAAGTCATGGATGATTCCCACCGACCCTGCTGTTTACTGGAGGATTAACTGATTAATTCCCAAACCAATTAGGCTTAACTACCGTTAATTTTAAATTTGGGGGCAAAAAAAAGCCCTTTTACCCGATCTTATCAACTGTGAACAGATCTATACCCACGGGGTTTTACCCATAAACAAGGAAAAGCCATTCGAGAGCCAGCGAAAAGGACCCCTCCTGAAGAAAAGAAGGGAAAACATGGAGGCACCCCAAAAGGATCTAGCCGGATTTCAAGGCCTTTCACTAAAATTTTTTTTTTAGATGCAACCTGGAGGGGCCCGATGCATCGAAAAGAAAACGGGGGGGTTAAACCCCAAAAACGAATGGAAGAACCAGCCATGTTTTCACGGGGAAAAGCGCTCACCCCCCCTTTAAAAAGCAAGGGAGTTTGGCGCAGTCCTAGCAGGAATCAACCCTCCCCCAGAGATAACCACCAGATACTACTACTTTACACGGACAGGAAGATGGGATATATTTTAATGAAACAGGCGCTTTTATGTCTATGTTTAAAACGACCGGTACCAAGATACCCATCCAGAACAAGGGAATACGCATCCCCGGATCAAAAACCCGAGATATTTTAAGGTTGTCACCCCGCCCACATTCTAGAACCGCTTTACCTGGGCCAAAGTTCTTGGCCCCCTTTTCAAGGGAACTTTTAAATCAAGAACTTTCAACTTTTTAATCCTTCATTGAACAGAAACCCCTGGCTACTCTGGGAAAGAAAATGATGAGCGGGGCAACTTTACCCAGGCCCCCCCTTTTTGTGGGGATCACTAACCTTGCCTTCCGACTTATTTTTTGTTTTGGCCTTCACAAGAATCCTGAAGCCATGCCCAGAGCTAGAGGCTGGCACCCCTGTATGGGATGCTCAGTTGAAGATCTCTCCAACAAAGGATCACAAAAGCTCAGTTCAAAAAGAAGGATGCTAAGAGTATACCAGTTTTCAAAGAAAGGGAAGCCTTTTCCAGGCAGTCCTCAAATTTTGACCCTATCATTGATGCAACGGCCTCATCAGAGGGAGGACCATTGCAGCAGAGTTTTATTGTGAAAAAACCCCCTTTTTCCAGGGAAAAATGTGCAAACCTGGCAGCTTACCATGAAAAAAAACGCCCCGGTTATTTCAAAGGGCCATTGCCAATTTTTATTTCAAAGGGGGGCCGAGCTTTTTTTTCCCTGGATTGAGCCCAAAAAATTCCCCCAATAAAAAAGATGTAATTCCCGATGTAAAAACCCCCTTTTTCAAAATTTTATGTTTTTGGGCCTGGGGGAAATTCTTTTTAAGAGGGGGCTTGCCTCAAAGTAAACTGGGCGGAATTTACCGCTTTGTAAAGCAATATTGGGGAAACCAACCATTTTATAACCCCGATTTTTGCCATTTTAGAGGTCCAGTGAAATTATCCGTTATTTTAAACCAAATTTCTCAGTGTTTAAAAGATTTTAACCAGTAAATTATAAACAAAATTTTAAATCCCTTTTGGGGATAGGGCTTGTTTAAAAATTTTCCCCCATCCTCCCTGGGGGGCCTTTTAAAGGGGGAAGGGATAGAAAAAGATTTTTAAATTCATAAAAAAATTTCCTTTGTTTTCCACCCCAAGATACCCCAATGTAAAAGGGGGCCCTTATCAACTCTAACCCCGGGTTGCAGTTCACTGATAAGCCTAAGGTTTTAAAGTTTTAAGAAAGTCAATTTTTTTCCTGTTTATTTTGTTCAAAGACCTGCGCCAGATGGGGTAAACCCTGGTTTAAACTTTTTAAAAGTGGAAAAAAATTTTGTTTTCCCCAACCCCGGAAAAAGGGATCCCCCCGCTTGGCCGGAAGGTGTACTTTAAAAGAATTTAGAAGTGTGGCCCCTGGGGGAAGGCTCAAAGTTTTTCCCGGCTTTAAAAGGAAAGTCCGTGGGGGGAATTAAAGTCTTTAAAAAGAGGGGAAAAGTTTTTTTCCCCACTAGTTATTTCCTTTTTTAAAAACCAAAAATGTTTTAGAAGTCGGGTTGGGTTAATAGCCAAAAGTGTTCTTTTCCTTTTAAAGTTTTTTATTAAATTTGATTTAGTCCACTGGAGTGGATTTTTCCCCCCTGTTTCCCGTCTTTAGGAATAGAAGTTAAATTTTAAAATAGGAAGGTGGTTTTAGAGGGAAAGAAGCAAAAGACGCCCTTTTTTGGAAAATAAAATTTTTAGGTATTTATTTATTTTAAGTTTTTCCCCAAATATAATATTTTTGGTAAAAGTTTCCCCACTAGTTTAAAAAATTAAAAGTAATTATTTTTAGGGAATTTTTTTTTGGGCAGAGATTTTTCAAAAGGGGGGGGGGGGGAAAAAAAAAAAAAAAAAAACTGGGGGGCCACTTGCCCCTTTTTTTTTAAAAAAAAAAACCTGAAAAAAAAAAAAAGGCCCCCTGGGGGGGTGGGGGGCAAACCCCATGGAAAAAATTTTCCCGGGTATTAAAAAAAGGGGCCCCCCCAAGGGGGTACTTTTTGGGAAAAAAAACCGGGCCCCCGGGGGGGGAAAGGGGAGGCCCAAAAAAACCAA
>NW_024385663.1:0-49716 GCF_016835505.1 Polypterus senegalus
CCAATCATATTATTGAACAGGAACAGAATTAACACCTTGCGATCAAGTTTATCGAAATGTCGATCCACGAGTTATGCGAGCAGCGTCCAACCCTTGTTGGAAGTGCAACCTTTACTAAGAAAAAGATGTATTGTTGAACAAAATCAGAAGGAAAACATATACAAGATTTTCATAATATTTTGAAAAAAAAAATCACAGCAAACATGAGTGCTATATATTTGTAAAGATTAGCAATAGGTGCATAAAGAAGCATGCCACGTTTTTTGCATTCTCCACGCATACGTGTTTTCGTGAATATGCATATTTAGGTTCGGATCGTTATAGCGAACATGAACTCTGCAATAAAAGCCTGCGTTTTTTTCTGCCATATATAAAAACTAAGGGCACAACGATCGCCTAGTGAACCCAGAATTGGGACTACGAACAGAGAAGGCGATCAAAAAACTTCCCATTTCGTCAACTGTTCCTCGTAAAATCGTTAACAACCCGAACTTTATATGTATAGTCGACTCATAGTCAGCTTCCTTCCCTTCCACCGACTGGATCCACTGGGGTCGTCAATGCATTGGATTTCGCTGATTTGTAAAAGGAATGTAAGAGGTGCGCTTCCACGGGCAATGGTTCGTGTTATGCAACTTGTCGATCAAGGTCAATAAGTTCATTAGGCATTAGGAGAACATATTTTGTAGGAGGCGAGAAAGTGACTTATGTAAAGAGGTAATGGAGCAACTAACTGCACACCATAGCGGGCACCAGCTTCTGTGACCTGAAATTAGACGGCTGTGTTGAAAGTATGGCCAATGCGTAGGTGGTTGGACACCTTACTCCACTATTATTATTCCGTAACGGCCATCAATTGACGTGTCTTCGTTTAGAAGCTGCGCCTCATACAGACACCCTTAAATAAATCTGTCCATCCATTGGACATTCTAATAATCCGCGAGAGAGCGGTGTCTTGTGAGCTCTCCGTGAGCGCGAAAACACGGTGGTCGGCCGGCAGGACTGTCCGTAAGAGGAGCCATTAGCCAATAAGTGCCAGAATACGCTCTGTGACCTTTAACTTAAGTGTGTTTTGTAAAAATTTCCTAATCTACCTATTCCAGTACAGGGGCTTGTTTTGCATTAGTATTGAATCGCTTTATGCTAATTCTAGTTTTTAAAAAATAATTTGTGTTAAAGGTCCAAAAACGAATGTCCCTGGTTGCTGCTTACAGAATTTATAAAGTTTAAGAAACTGGAAACAATTCAAAAATAATAAAAGTGGAATGCGCTCCATTTTGTACCACCTAGGCGCTACACACCCAGAGTCCTTACAAACAGGACAGACTGGAAACGTTTTAGGCATGTTGATGATGAACATTGTGGTCAGGTGAAAGGAAAGATGGCATTTCAAGACATGACAGACAACCATAATGAGACCACATTTGTAAATGAAAGTTCAGGCATAGCACAAGAAAGAAGTTTAATGGATAAACATGACAAAAAACTCTCAGCTTTGGAACAACAATGATAATATATGATTGATTGATGAAGGGTATCTTTGTGTATTTAATTCTTTAGTTACGGATAGGACTGGACTTCTGGTGCAACCATCATATGGAAGTTGTAGGAGGCTCTGTCCAGCAAAGTTTAACATAGCATTAAGGCTGTGTGAGGCAGAATCTGACAAGAATGCCAACATGCATACGAAACCCATGAGGGGTGCAGGGAAAGTTTGCTTCCTTGAACTTAAGATATCAGAAACTAAAACTATCAAAAAAAAAACAAAAAACTCTTGGAGATCTTGATAGGCTCCTTGAGACTGCGAGGCCCTAAGATAAAGTTTATTCAGTTTACCTTCAGACCTGGCCACAAGAGACTATGAGCCCTGGGCTCAAGAAAATCAACAATAGACAAGGTGCCACTTCATCACAGGGCACATTCAATGACTGAAGCCAGTGTAAAACTAGCAATCGAGCAAACCTGCAAGAGTCTGGAATGTTGGGAATCGTAGGAAACCTATGGAGAACATGCAATCTCGCACAGAAAGAGATTACAGTAAAATTACACCCAGGTCCATTGAGTGCAAAGCACTAACAGCTGTGCTACTCCATTTGAGGAAGGTTTTAAGCCACTCATATTTCATAATTTTTGGATTGGGTAATTTATGCACTTTATAAACTTACCTGTATTAAAATAAAAGTATTATCTTCAAAATTTCTCTGGAATAGGTTTAATGTCAAGTTTTCTTAATTTTTCTCTCTGGTCAGCCACTTGTACAAAAACCTTAAAATACTTTTATTGAAACATACACCTCCAGGAAAGAAGCATGCACACACACACACACACACAACCAAACAAGATATCTGCAGAAATCCAATTCATATAAGCCCTAAGGAGGCCCGTGTGAACAAGGACAACTTGAGACAGGTAGAGTAAGAAAACAGGCAGGCAGTCTAAAAAACCCTTGCATTGGGCTGATGGTAAATTATCATGCATATCATGAAAGAAGCAGGGCAGTAGAGCATCATTGTCATGACTGTGTGGTGCATGCATCATGGTATTCTTTTCAAGAATGCTCTAGAAAAGGAGACCCAGCTACTGACAGGGATGCCTGACTCTTCCATCTTAATAAAAGGACAATTGTCTGTGTTTGTCTGTGTACCTGTGTGTCTGCCTGGTTGTTTTGGTTAGGAAGAAATTTTTAAAAATAGGAAAACGTGGAAGAAGGGTAAAAAAGATGATAATAAAAATCCCAAATAAGGGTCTAAAAATAAAATTGGTCTCATCAGTATATTCTGCTGTGCATCATTAAGCCAGCAATAGCAAGGTGCTGGTGACTTTCTTAGCTGCACTGGAGTCTTGTGAACAAGGCTTATAGGTGTAATGCTAATGACCTTTAACTTCATGTGGTGGACAATGCATAAGTGAAAATATTGATAAATCGACACACATGTTAGGAAGCCAATGCTCAGACATGACTAGGATAAAGTCACCAAACCAGGCCAATGCAGTTGTGATCACTGCCACATTTTCCCAGCAACACATTATAACAGTGGTCACTTTGACAAGCAATGGCAAGAGTAAGAGGCAAAAACAGGAAGCTCTATCCAAAGAGGAAAAGGCCACCACGAGGGAAGGGGATCGGATACATATTATTATACCAGACCAAATGGACAACCCATGCATCAAAGAAAAAACATGAGGTCAATATTGATTACTTAGAGTTTCGACCCGTAGTGGATGGGTAGCACAGCTGGTTCTCAATAAAGGGAGTGAGAACAGGGCGATAATCTCCTAGAGGGCATACAGGCCCTTAAATCTTACATTTGCACAGTAGGTAGTCTGTGGCCAATGGTCTTTAATGCTTGTTGCCTTAAAAAGTATTCAGTGGTCTCAGAGGCTTGTATTAGACACATTATAAACACCCCCTGATCCCAGATGTACAGCTGGAAGCAAACCCAGAGGGTATGCTATAGTTATTCTGCCAAGGAAAAAAAGATATTAAAGAAAAATATATATTTTTTCAATTAAATGCTAGACAAAAGCTATCAGCTCAGGTGGGTTTTGTAAACCCAAAAATCCCCTTTAACAAAAAAAGATTGGTAAAAGCATCAGGAGATGGATTGTAGCCATAACAAAATAGAAAGTAGAACTTTATTTATTTGTCCCCAGGGGGAAATTTGGGTTTTTACCAAGTTTTTTAAATACATAAACAGACAAATAAATAAATACACACACTTTGGTCTGAACAAAGCAGAAAATTAAAAAGAAAGAGAACTTTTGACTTAGCTGTCATAGTCACAGTGAGGCATTATACAGACGTATTGCTGTTGGTATTAAGGACCTCCAGTGCATTATTTCTTGTCATTCACTCCTGTTGAATGATTCATTTGCTGAAAGTCCTCAGTTTTAGTGTGTCACACAGAGCATGTTCAGCATTGTTCATAATGGCACTTAGTTTTGTTTTAATTCTCTCCTCTGCTACGACCACCAGGGGGCCCAGAGTATGTCCTAAAACTGACCTTGCCTTTTAATTAGCTTGTTGATTTGGTTGGCCTCTCTTGAAGTGATGTTACCAGCCCAACACACAACAGCCTACACAATCACACTGGCCATCACAGAGTTAGAGATATAAAGGCTGTCACTACCCACATTTGAGGAACACAGTCTTCTATGTAAAATGATCGGTTCTGCTCTTTCTTATATAGCTCCTTTGTGTTACATGACCAGTCAAAGTGTCATTAATGCAGACCCTAAGTACCTGTAGGAGTGGACCACCTCTACATCCACTCCTTTAATAGTGACAAGACATAGAGGCTATCTGGTGTGGAGAAAGTCAATGACCATTTCCTTGGTTTTGCTGATGTTAAGTTGCAGGCAATTCACCTTGTAGCATAAAGCAAAGTTCTCCACCTAACTCCTATACTCTGTCTCATCCCCCTTTTTTGATACACCCCATAAGTGCAGAATCACGTGAGAATTTCTGCAAGTGACATGATCTGGTGTTACATTTATAGTCTGAGGTGCATAGAGTGAAGAAAAAAGGAAACAGGAGTGTAGTAAAAGTCAGAAACTGGTGGGAGCTTGCACTGCCAAGCCCACCACATGCCAAACCACCTGGACAGTTGGTGACACCTCAGCACCACACAATGTGAGGTTTTCACAGCAGCTGGAGTGCCAGTCCCCAAGTTTTCCCTGTAGGGGTGGAGGACCTGCTTGCAGGGCTGGATGCAGGTTAATGTCATACCCGAGACAAAGTAATTGCTGGTTAAGGGCCTTGCTCAAGGGCCCTAAGAATGACACACATAAACAAAACAGCAACCAATTTCACTTAAATATTTTGTGAAGAATTATTACATTGTGAATCAATCAGAAGCTCCAATGCAATTACATTTTAATATTGATAATCCTGGTAAAGTTTCGTTGCAATATTTTGAAAAGCTTTGTGTCTATGATGTTGCTTTCCCTGACTTTTAGCACCTTGCCCTCTGACAACTGAGAACTGCATACTGTTTCATGAGAATGAAAATACCAGCACCCATAAACAAGTAAAGTGGTGTTGTAGTATTACAAAAATATAACAATAACAAATGTAACAGATTCCAGAGGTTCCAAAAGAAACACACATACTTCCAGAAATGGCCCCTGATATTCAAAACCCCCCAATGAAGAAAGCAGAGACCAGTAAAATAATTTATTAACCACATAATGACATGTTTAAAGTTGTCTCAATCTTAACAGTAGTTATCTTCACCACGAGGTGGAGTCAAGCAGTTGGAGAGGACAAAAACTCAACTACTGGCAGGTAAAAAGCCAGGGTTGTGGGTGGTGGATGATAAGGAAGGGAATGAGTGTTCTGTTTGAGAACTGTAAGAAAGGCAATGGGTAGAGCCCCCCGAAAACACCACAAGTATTAGGTCAGCTAGGATTTGGTATTCTTCTGTTTATTTGCAAATTGTTTAATCCTTCCTTGTATATCAGTTACATAGATGATCTTTAATTTTTTGATCATGTCTGTTGTTTTGGTATCATCTTGGGCATTAAGATTGTATGAGAGTACCTAAGTAGTTCACTAGTGCTACCATATTTGATAGAGTTGAGGCTCCTTTCATGAAGCTACAGTAAGTGTTGTGAAAGCCAACATTGTCTGTATGGAAGAGGTCACAACTACCACATTGGAGTGGCCAGTGTGACCCAAACTGGTGGAACAGAGTGGCTGGATTGTGTTAGACCACTACAGCACATGTTCACTAGTTCTGCAGTGAAAAGGGATAAGCAATGTTGACTCTATGCTGTGTGCGTGTGCAGCCAGCCATCTCTTTTCTGTTCCTGCATGGCAGTTTAGAACTGCCCTGCAGCATCATACGGAAACCCAACAGGCAGAGCTAATTGATTGTGTGTTATTTAATTGTGTTACTCAAAACTCCTGGAGCCACAACTCAACAATTTTATGTTATTGTGTCAAGGTGCTCTAAACTCCAAGGGTGAACCAATGGTGAATTATTTGATCTTCAATGCAAAGTGTAGAAAGTACCTGGACATAATTTATTAGAACATCCACTCAGCAGAAAAAAAAATTATAGGGAACATTGCTGATGGTGAAACAGTTTCTAAGAATCTGAATTCACAGGGAAGCTCAGGGTTTCACTTTGCAAAAAAAAAAAAATCATGAAACAAATGGACTGTTTGCTTCCATTGAAATCAGAACCATTGACACGAGAAGAAAGGTGTTTAGCTAGTGTCTGGAAGTGCCTGCTTGCAATAATTTCATATTATCTGCCTGTCATTTAGTTTTTAATGAAAATTTAAATTACTACAAGTCCGAGAACAGAATGAATGGTGTCTAGCAACAGACATGGTCTGTAAAGCAGAAAGCTGGAGGCTCATTTTCCAACATCCCATAATCAGCACACACTGCACCTGTGCTCCATTGTGGGGTAATCACTTTAGAATAGCGTCTTCTGAGAATAGTGACGCATTAACACCAAATTTTGTTTTATTAGTTAAGAAGGCTGCTTGGAAATTATAAATGAAAAAATGATAACTGTGTGAAATTATACGTCGCCTCAATTTAGCAAGCACGGCTTGAATGTGTTTAAACTTGTTAGATATTCTCAAGGTTGTGGGCTGATGTGTTTGAAGCAATGCAGGTGCCAAAAGAATGAAGAGAAGGAAACATAAATTCTTCATTAGTTGAAAAACTCCCCTAGGACTTTAAAATAAGGGTTCATTTAAAAAATCTGCACTCCAGAATAGTTTTCTTACACTGAGAAATAAATTTAGCTCTTCGGAATGCACCCTGTTTAGTATGTCTATTCTGTGACCAGCTTACCGAGTTTGTAGGTCTGGGAGGATGTTCTTCTTAAGCAGCTTGTAAACCATAAATACGGTCGTATAAAAGGAAAGGCAAACCACTCTGCATATCCCACTATAAATGATTAAAGCACAATGTAACACTTGCAAAAGCCAAACCCTTCAACTAAGTAAACAGATGAGACATTAGACAGGTTACTCAACGAATATGTCAAAACAGCTTTAAATATAAATCATGGGGTGTATCGCCTAATAAATAACTTAATAATTTGTAAGTAAGGTTAATTAGGAGCCAAGCAGTTTTGACTGCAAAAAGTGTTAATGTATAAAAAATTTATTTAACATTTAGAACATCTTCTGGTCAAATTTTACCCTCTTTTGTGTTTAACATCAGTAAAAGCACCCTAAATTTCATCTGTTCAGGATGAAACGGTTGGACTTTTCCTGCATTTCCCCAAATTGATTTAATGCAGATTGTTTCTGCACAACCCATAAAAAGCACCTAAATGGCCATTTTTTCAGTTCAGAGACTGTAAGACTTTTAATGAAGTGCCCTAACTTTACAAAAAGTAAAAAAAGTTTTCCAAATGTCACATTTTTGTACAGCTGCTACACATTTTGAACAGTATATTGTCCTTCAGGTCAACTATCTATCTATCTATCTATCTATCTCTAGAAAATTTTACTCTTCATTTATGGTACTGTTTGTTTACATCACATAAAATATATATATATATATATATATATATATATATATATATATATATATATATATATATATATATATATATATTGTCAGCAGAAGAGACATGGACAGATAAAGAGTTGGGGCAGCCACCCGTATATTGTGGTATCCTGGCTGCAAAGTCGTTTTCTTGTAGAAATACAGAGCACTGAAGTGCATACAACCGAGTCCAAAACAAGACTGAGAAACAAAGGAAAGGGGCAGGTTTTAAAGGGGAGACAGGAAGTGAGGTCGTATGGATCTGGCGTGGTCTTCCACCATTGGCTCGTAGCGGAGGTGACATCAGAGGGACTGGAGCTGGTGTGGCGAGTTCCATTGGCTCAGTCCCGGAAGTGATGTCAGGAGATCCAGGTGAAATCCCCCGGGGATGGTCTACAGGCAAAGGAGAAAAAGAGTCAGTGCACTCTGCCACACCCGGCATGCCTCGAACTGCCTTCACTCAAGCCCTTTAGCTGCCTCCCATGCGCGTGTGTGACAAGGCCCCCTTAGCCCAGACCCGGCGGGTCGGCGTAACCTAACGAGGTCGTGAACCGAGAAAGGGCATCAGCGTTGGCGTGGAGAGCGCCCGGCGATGAGCGGCGAAAACTTATGCGGCTGCAGGTCAAGAAACCACCGGGTGACCCGCGGATTCGACTCCTTGTGGAGGGCCATCCACTGTAGGGGTGCATGGTCCGTGACAAGGGTGAATTCCCGGCCCAACAGGTAGTACCTCAGCTGAGTAATCGCCCATTTAATCGCCAGAGCCTCCCTCTCCACCGCAGCATACCTGGTCTCCGGTCCAACAGTTTCCGGCTCAGGAACATGATGGGGTGCTCCACACCATCGGCGCTTTGGCTCAGCAGCGGCGCCCAGGCCTGTGTCCGGCGTCCGTCTGGAGGATGAAAGGCAAAGAAAAGTTAGGTGCCATCAAAACAGGTGTGGACGTAAGGGCCTGCTTTAAGTCACCAAATGCAGCGCCTGTTTTTTCAGTCCATGCCACAATGTTCGGGGCCCTCTTCTTTGTTAAATCAGTCAAGGGCGCCGCTCTCTCCGAAAACCGAGGTACAAACCGGCGGTAGTACCCGGCTAAGCCGAGAAAGGCTTGGACCTGCCGCTTGGTTCGCGGACGGGGCCATTTCAGAATGGCATCAATTTTGGAGCACTGTGGCCTTACGGTACCCCGACCCACCAGGTAGCCTAAATATTTGGCCTCGCTTAATCCGAAGAAGCATTTCCTGGGATTAATCCGGAGCCCGGCCTCACCAAGTGTCCGTAATACCGCTTGGACATGCTGTAGGTGTTCCTTCCATGTGCTGGAATAGATGACCACGTCATCCAGGTAGGCAGCACTGTATGAGTTATGAGGCCGAAGCACTTTGTCCACCAGGCGCTGAAAGGTTGCTGGAGCCCCGTGTAACCCAAATGGAAGGACACGATACTGCCAGTGTCCGCTAGGGGTACTAAACGCGGTTTTTACCTTCGCGGAGTCCGTTAAAGGAACCTGCCAGTACCCTTCGTCATGTCAAGTGTGGTCAGGTATTGAGCCTGTCCAAGCCTCTCGAGGAGGTCGTCCCGCGTGGCATTGGATAAGCATCAAATTGGGAGACTTGATTAAGCCGACGGAAGTCATTGCAGAACCTCCAACTTCCGTCAGGCTTACCGGCGAGCACAATGGGGCTGGACCAGGGACTATAACTTTCCTCAATCACACCTAGCTCCAGCATGCGATCTCAAGCTCCACTTCAGCCTTTTTGCCTCGGGAAGGCGACACGGGCGTTCTCGGACAACAACCCGGGCTCTGTCACGATGTTGTGCTCAATCAGAGAGGTCCTTCCGGGTTCTCACTGACTACCTCCCGAACGGTCCGGATAACTGTTTCCAGCTCCTGCCGCTGTCTGGGACTTAAGTCCGTGCCGAAGTTAAGGTCGTGTGTGGCGAAGAGTGGCGGGGCTGGCGGAGGAGGGATCGGGGTCCCTGTCCTTCCACGGTTTCAGCAGGTTCACATGATAAACCGCTCCTTTGGCCGGCGATTGGGTTGACTCACCAAATAGTCGACCAGTCCCTTCCTCTCCTTAACCGTAGGGGCCCTGCCAGTGGGCAAGCAATTTAGAGTGGGAGGTAGGCACTAGGACCATGACCCGATCTCCGGCGGAACTCCCGAAGAGGCGTGCGCGGTTGTAGTACCGGGCCTGTGCTGCTTGAGCCTCCTCCATGTGACTTTTAAGGACAGGCGAATCTTTCCAAATCTATCGTAACTGCGCGATATACTCCAGTATGTTTGTGGAGGGAAGAGCCTCTTCTTCCCAGCCTTCTTTCAAAATATCTAATATGCCCGAGGTTGTCGCCGCGCACAGTAGTTCAAAGGGGAGAACCCGTGGAGGCTTGTGGGACTTCCGATAGGCAAAAGGACGAGGGAGGAGCTGATCCCAGTTCCTTCCATCCTCGCTGACCACCTACGCAGCATTTGCTTGAGAGTTTGATTAAACCTCTCTACTAATCCCGGTTTGAGGATGATACACCGAGGTCTTTAAATGCTTTATTTTCAGTAATCTGGCAGTCTCCTTGAACGTTTCCGAGGTGAAGGGGTCCCCTGGTCTGTCAAGACTTCTTTGGGGATCCCCACGCCAATACCCTAGTAATTCCCGCGATGGCTTTAGAGGTAGCTGGCAGCGGAACAGCTTCGGGGTATCGTGTAGCGTAATCCACGAGGACTAAAATGTACTTGTGTCCTCGGGCTGAGGGCTCCAGGGGTCCCACCAGGTCGACCCCGATTCTGTGGAAGGGAACGTCAATCAGTGGAATAGGAACGAGAGGAGCACGGTCCCTCCTAGGAATTTGTCGCAGTTGACACTCCGGGCAGGAAGCGCAAAAGCGGAACCTCCTCATTAATTCCTGGCCAGTAGAAAGCGGAGCTTGATCCGCTCCAGAGTTTTTCGGTGCCCAGGTGGCCACCTAGGAGGTGGGCGTGTGCTAGCTCGCAGACCTGCCGCCGGAAGGTGCAGCACCAGCAGCAGCCTCGCCTCCTGCCCGTCATGCATTGCTACACGGTAAAGGAGGTCATTATCTAGCACAAAGTAGGGGCCCTGTGGCATCGACTGATTAGTGCGCTGGCCATTGACAAGGACCACTGCATTTTTTACAAACTTCAGGGAGTCATCATTCCATTGCTCCCTTCTAAAAGAAGCCGGCGTTTCTTTAAATTGGAACGCAACACGGAGAGAGGGTCAGCGTCGACCTCAATGGGTGGTTTCTTCCGCTCCGCCCGGCGTCGTTGGTGGATGGCGTGTTAGCCAGCGGCGCCGGGAGTTGCCACGTCAGTCAGGCGACGCTCTCTCTGCCGGCTGATTACGGCGTGGAGGCAGCTTGAGGCGGGTTATCTCCGTCCATAACGAGGCCCAAATTAACCCCGGAGTGGTATGTGTCTCACGCTTTTGATTTTAGACCAGTCCCGCCCTAGTATCACGGGTGTGGAGGATCAGGTAGGACCGCTACGGTGAGTTCTGAACTGACCCTCCGTAACTGATGACTGGCGGCGGACCTGTACCAGCGGATGTCTCCGTGGACACAGGTTATACCGGTCTTAAATTTTAGCCACTGTTGCGGTTGCACAAAGCGGCGGGCAACAATGGAAATGTTGCTGCGGTCGAACAAACCTGTGGTCTTGTGTCCGTTGGACGATCACCACGCCAGTATGTGGGACCGCCAGCGGATTAGCGAGCACACCAACCCTCCTCGCCCTCCACCTGCATTCCTCCTTGCCCCAAGCGGTTTTGCGCCAGCGGCTGCGACGCCCGTCTGAGCTCCGGATTGTACAGGGAGGGGCTAGGTCTTGGAACGACCCGGCTGGGTTTGACATGAGGACGGTTCTGCTCCCCCAGAGTGTGAGGCCGCCCTCTGCGTCTCCATAAGCTCTATGAGCTCAGACATGTTCTTAAACCGCCGCCCAAACCGGCTGGGTGAAGCCACGGGAAGCGCTTCCAGGAGCAGATAGCAAGCTACCTGCTCTATTATTTGGTAGGGCGTGTTTTCAAATGGCGTAGCCAATGCCCTACCATTGCCCATAAGGACCAGGCTTGTCTGTTGGTGGCCGCTCAGGGTCCAACCTCCATTTTTTATTTTATTCACCTGCCAGTCTGGGGCACCCCTAGGTGGTAAATGGGGCTTTGGTTTCACAGGGAGGCAGGCACTCTCCCCCAGGAGAGCATACTGAGTCCCTCTGCCTCCCTCCAGGGCAGCCCAATTCTGTGAGCCCCACCCGCACACTCCCTGGCCTCTCCAGATGGCCTAGTTATGAGTGCTGGGAACGGAGCCCGCACCGGGTCACGCCGACCACGGGCACCCTCCCGCCTGAAGACTCGGCCCCGCATGCGCTCCCACCTGGGTATATTGCAGGTCCTGTCCCCTTCTCTTCTGGGACTTCTCCATCCTGCCCGCTACGCCACTGTCACAAGAACGAGACATGGACAGATAAAGAGTTGGGGCAGCCACCCGTATATTGTGGTATCCTGGCTGCAAAGTCGTTTTCGTGTAGAAATACAGAGCACTGAAGTGCATACAACCGAGTCCAAAACAAGACTGAGGAAACAAAGGAAAGGGGGCAGGTTTTAAAGGGGGAGACAGGAAGTGAGGTCAGATGGATCTGGCACGTGGTCTTCCACCATTGGCTCAGAGCCGGGAGGTGACATCAGAGGGACTGGAGCTGGTGTGGCCGAGTTCCATTGGCTCAGTCCCGAAGTGATGTCAGGAGATCCAGGTGAAATCCCCGGGATGGTCTACAGGCAAAGGAGAAAAGAGTCAGTGCACTCTGCCACACCCCGGCATGCCTCCCAACTGCCTTCACTCAAGCCCTTTAGCTGCCTCCCATGCACTACGTGTGTGACAATATATATATATATATATATATATAGTGACAGATATGGGGCGCTGTCATCCCCTTGAACCCTCAGACAATACGTCAGACACCAGGTAAAAGTTCAATAATCGACTTTATTATCAATATACAATGAACAAAGCACCCTCCTCTCCACAATACTCATAAATCAAAACAATCACTAATAAACAATAATCCTCCACTCCCAGCGCATTGCCACCCTTCCACCCAGCTCAGCTCAACGTCTGGGATTTTCCATAGTCCTTTTATAGTCCATGACCTGGAAGTGCTTCTGAACTTGCAGTCCATATGACCTCCTAGCACTTCCGGGTCAGATGAAAACTCCTCTTCTTCAACCCGGAAGCACTTCATTCCCTTTGTCCATGTGACTAGGATGCACTTCCGGGTTGTAGGCCAAATACTCGCTGCTTCTCCCTGCAGCGCCTTCTAGCAGCCCCTGTGGTATCCAGCAGGTCTGTGGATAAAAACTCCATTGTCCATAATTCCCTGCTGGCATTCAGGGCACCTCCATGCTGCAGGGAGGGCTCCACTAAATATATATATATATATATATATAATATATAATTCTAACTAGCTTAACTAAGGAAAGAACATAACACATCATATAAAAGTTGATTAAAGTATGTAGGATAATGGTTATAATATGAGAAATTTTCAAACTGTATGAGTTATTTTTTTAATCATTTAAGTAATCTATGCATTTTAATTGAATTACCGTATTTACTTGTGTACCGCCCTCATGTAAGGCAGCACCTGATTTTCTAATGCAAATTTTTGGGAAAAAATGTGCGTGTGGTACACGCGTAAATACGGTAAATTCATTATTTTATGGGCAACCAACATTTTTATTTTTAGTCACATATGATCTGCAAAATCTTAGTAAAAGAAACAAAAAATACTTTTTAGTGCATTTTTACATAAAATTGTCTCACTTATAATTTTTTTTTTAATATATTTTGTAACATCCTAATGCCACATAGTTCTTGGCACGTTACAAAAACCTTGACTTGGGTGGGAAGATGATTTGACAGAAATGAGTGAAGAGAAATCAGAATCAGATTTATTGGCCAAGTATGCACACATTCAAGGAACTTGACTCCAGTTTTGGTGACTCTTCAGTTATAAGTTACATAATCAACATACACACAACAGTTTATCACACACCAGAGAGATTAAAAAAATGTAAAAATATAAATATATCCATATACTGTAATGTGCAGAGTGGAACTCAGTGCAAGAAATGCTGAAATAAACACTGGAAGAAAAAGTATTTACAATATGTGAACAGTATTGCAAGACCCTAGGAAGCCTGTGGGAGGAAACTAACCATTTGTGAGCTTGATGGCCTGTGGGAAAAAAACTGATTTTATATCTGTTTGTTTTGGGATATATTAATCTATAATGCCTGGCTGATGGAAGAAGTTTAAAAGGTTGTGGCCTGGGTGTGAAGGGTCAGTAATGATTTTCATACCCCGTTTTATGACCCTGAACTAATACGGGTCCTGTAAGGTGGGCAGACTGGCCCCAATGATCTATGATCTTAAAGTGAAATATAACATTCATTCCTGTCCATTTCTCATTTCAGAAAATCCTACCAATGGTGAAACTGTACATGTGAGGTACTGGAAATGTGCGTCTGTCTATTTGAGAATCAAACCTTGAATTTTCTTGAATCTTTCTTAGAAAAGCCCAACACTTTATCCACTAAGCCAATATCGACAAATCACTAAAAAGAGTATTTTGCCAAATTTGCATATAACTAATGAAAAATTGGTAAAATTAAAAAAAAAATTGGTTTGTGTACATCGGTCTCAAACCTTCAACCATTTAAATGAATGTCCAACATGCTAACCACTTGACCAATGCTGCTGAACTATCATATCAAAGTAATTTGACAAGTCTTTAATAGCAATTAATGAAAGTGATTTTTTTTTTACTAATTTGGCTACATTGGTCTTGAACCTTTGACCATTTCATTTCAGCGTCAACACAGTAACCACTTGACCAACACCACTAATATCATATATATATATATATATATATATATATATATATATATATATATATATATATATATATATATATATATATATATTGTGTGTTGGCTTAAAGCACTATACTGTATATATATATATTGAGGTAAGCCTCCTGGTGCTTTGGCCCAACCTCCAGTTGCAGCCAGTCTGCCACTCACGCTTGTGAAGAGGGGACTGAACGCACCCCAAGGAGGCGTGGTCGCTCCTCTGAAACCCCTCTTAAACGGTGATAGAATGGGAAACAAATACAGTTTTTTTTTACCTCCTCTTTGCTCGATCAGCTGCTGGCTTGCTGCTGCTTTGCCGCGTGATATTCATCTTGCACGGCACTTACAACATTTAAAAGCCTGTATAGAAGCTGTCCTACTCTTCGTCTTTTATTTCCGGCCCTGGGTGTGGTTAAATCTCTTGGCACTCTTGGTTAAGTCTCGTCTCAGGGGGCGTGAGTACTTGATATTTTTTAATTTATAACCTAAAAACGGAATAAGAAACTGAATATCTAACAACATCACATTAAAGTTCAATAAATTCTTAAAGGAATGATACCAAACACATATATGTAGGTTTTAAAATAAGCCCGATTTAAAGCGTGACATAAAAACATCACATAAAATTGTTGCACAAAATCATTGCACTTTTAGGCTTAGGATTTTATACATATAGGGTAGATATATGTGTATTCACTTAAAGTATAATATAAAGAAATGAGAAATTTAAATTTGACATAATTACCGAACAGATCCTGGGTCAAAACTGATGAAATATTGTATTTTCACTGTAGATCAGCTTGAATACAAAGTTTAAAGGAATTTGGTTCAGTAAAATTGGGTTAAAACTGATTGCAAAATTTGAACCTGAGAAATAAAGGGGGCAAATTGAATAAAATCATGTAATAATAATAATAATAATGAAAAATATTTTAAATGTCATGTCCTCTAAAACTTAGGATGATCATTGTTACAGGCTGAGATGGCCAATCGATAGGGTCATCAGGATGGCGCGCAACATAATTAAAGACAATACTCATCCTCAACACACACTTTTCACCCTGCTTCCCTCAGGGAGGCACTACAGGAGTGTGAAATCACACACCACAAGACCGACGCATATTTTCCACAAGCAATCAGACTCCTCAACAATGCTAAAAGTTAAAGTCAATCCAAACCACAACTCATAGCCTCATAAATAGTATTGACTGCTGTGGTATGTCAGCAGGCACTGTGCACCTTATTTTGTAATCTTATAATTGTAATTCTGCGGTGGGCTGGCACCCTGCCCGGGGTTGTTTCCTGCCTTGCGCCTGTGCTGGCTGGGATTGGCTCCAGCAGACCCTGTGACCCTGTAGTTAGGATATAGCGGGTTGGATAATGGATGGATAGATGGATAATTGTAATTACTATTTGTTTTTATACTTCTTTTGTGTTTCTGTCTTTGTATATGAAGGTGAGCAAACAAAGTAAGAATTTCAATACATGGTTTTAACATGTGTTTTTACTGTGTATATGACAATAAACATCTTGTATCTTGTATATAAAAGAGGTCTGGGGTGAAAAATCTGTTGTCCAGAATAGGGAACCTAGAAAGGTGTGTTTAAATTGGGTACAAAAAATCCTGGAAGGTACAGGAGACATTGTGAAGGGTTAATAAATGGAACATAGAATAATCCTAACTCTCCTCTTTTACGTCAGAGGGTAACTGATGTTATTTGAAATTGGAAAAACTCAAATTCTCACTTAAAAGATTTGTGCAAAACATTTTCAAAATCTGGCAGAATCTAATCAGTAAATTCCTTTAAATTGAGGAAGTGGATTCTCTTCCCTCTTTTTTATTCTATTTATTTTTATTAATTTATTCATTTATCTATTTACATATTTTTACTATTATTATAGTTTTACTCTGCTGGCCTAGCTCTCTTTCTCATGGGTGGGGAGTGATTTGTTTCAAACCTAGTTTTGTTAAACTTGACTTGCTTGTATGGAATGTTATTCAATTTTAATAAAATCAATAAAATGCTAAAAAAATTAAAAATAAATAATTAAAATGGGACATAGATAAAAAGCGGAGACGGGGGCTAGAAGTCCAAAGTTTAAACACTGAGTCTATGTCTTTCTTTCATAGATATTCTCCTCTTTACAGCTGAATCCAGAACTGTAGGTTCACCCTGTTGACAAGGCAGAGACCCTCAGTGAGTTGCTTGACACACTCGTGTGTGAGAGAGGATGCTATCAGACAGAGAAAAGACAGTCAGTGAATAAATGAGTGGCTGAATTTAAAAAGCTGCTTTTTCACAGAGTTCCAAAAGTAACTTCTAAATTGACATTTGAAGCCAAATCACACTGAAAGTTATCTCAAGCCTGCAAGTGTATCCAATGTTTTTCTGTCCTTCCAATGCATGCAATACGCAATGCAAGGAAATTACACATGTATTGGTATAGTAAAAAAATGAAAACAGCAGCCTGTAGCACAAAAATCAGTTATTTTTTGGTGAACACAACTTTTCTTGCTTAAAATTTAATGTCCATGTCTGTCACTTTCATTTTCTGGACAGCTTTAAACCCAAAAGTTTGATAATCCTAAGTAAGATACTTCTTGTAGACAGCAGAAGAAGATGAAGAATGCAAACAGCCAAACTATGTAATTAACAATACACGTCTTTTCAAAAGATCAAGTGTGTGTACAGTACATGCTATATATGCTTGCTTTGTGAAATTAAAAAAAATTTTCATGACAAGTGGTGACTCTCAAACAGTAAATGCCTTCTTAATCTTTTTCATCCTACACTGTGCAGTCTGCATGTTCTTCCTGGGTTCACGTGGGTATTTTTCTAGGGCTCTTGCCTATTGGACAGACCACAGGCTTACTGGACAGTAAGTTAAAACAAGTACTTCACTGCATGTTCAGGGTTTGAAATGAATCATCCGTCCCATTCAGACAGTGATCCGTCATTGTATGGTGGCTTTGTCAAGTCTCTTAATGGGTTAACTTGGGAAATAAAAAAGATAAGTAGCTAGATTTAGTTACATTTTCATAATTTAGATGATTGTTTTTGCAAGCATTGTAAAATTTGACTTTATCTATATTAATATTTTTGTCCTTCAGAACATTTTCCATTATAATTACCGTGAATTCCATAGATTACATAGACTGTGAGGATTATAACCTGTTTAACTATTTCCTGACACTTTTCTAAATCTCCTTTTTCTCTTACTGTTCACCTACTGTGATCCAAGGCTCCCCTTTCCTAAACGGCAGGCCATCTGTGACCACTGTGATGTGGCAAGAGAGTGTGAAGCAAGCAGAGAGGATGACCGCAAACAGCACCTCCCTTTGGACACAAGGAGCATCACATCAACTGGTGAATGTTAAACAACCTCTGGATACTGGCGCCAGGAGCAGCCTCCAAAGCCCCACAAAGCGTGCCAGGCGATGCACCTGTTACACCTACAAGGACAAGGAGTGCGTCTATTACTGTCACCTGGACATCATCTGGATCAATACACCAGAGTGAGTAATGAGTTCTCACAGCTCAGTTGGTGGGAATAAGCATTGGGGGATTAGCATTATTCAGAGGAGATGACTTCAGTTTATTGTAGTCACTGGGAATTCTTTTTTGAAGTGGCTTGCTAGTTTATCTTTAAAGGAATTGTAGTATGTACAATAGCTTTTGTTGGCCTAAGCTCATGCTTGTATTATAAGTGACATTAGTTAACAATATTGATTATAAAAGAGTAACCATTGAGCCTATACATACTGTCATCATCTCATGATCAAGATATATTCTGCTTAAAGGAATGAAGATTTATATCAGGGAGATAGGGCAAAATGTGTACCTGTGCCATGTGAAAGAATATTGTTAAGCTGAAATCTTAAAAACATGTATCTAAATATATATTTACTAGATAGAGTTGTGGACAAGAATGCAACACTTCTCCAGGGAAGTAAGGCACAGGTAGCCCATGCAATAGGGCCTTATTCTACAGCTACTGAAGGATTATGGTGCTTGGGCAAAACTTAGTAAGTTTCCCCAAACCACCATATGGCATCCTGTGACCCTCAATGGAGTAGCGGTGTCATTTTGCATCCTGTTCTTTGGAACATAAGAGGTGGCAGCCACAAACGATGCCTGGTCTTTATTATGTATCATGGCATGCAGATAAAAGGAAATCTGAGGCCTCTGGAGTCAGCTCAGGAACAAAGGAACTTCCCTCAGATTGCCCAGGAGTGCCTTCAAATGGGTTATAAAGTAGTTTCAGTGGTTTCATCCAGGGTAAAGTGCAGAAAGTAAGTGTCATGATTTTTTTTATTTTTTATTTTTTGATATACTTTATTAATCCCGAAGGAAATTAGTTGGTTTTTTTTTGCATACCCCTTGGGGGTCAGAGCGTAGGGTCAGCCATTGTATAGTGCCCCTGGAGCAATTGAAGGTTAA
This sequence comes from Polypterus senegalus, assembly GCF_016835505.1. NCBI lineage: Eukaryota > Metazoa > Chordata > Cladistia > Polypteriformes > Polypteridae > Polypterus > Polypterus senegalus. The sequence goes on from NW_024385663.1 coordinate 18,876, forward strand.
GGGTCTTGCTCAAGGGCCCAGCAGAGTAGCACCTCTTTTGGCAGTGACGGGAACTTTAGCTGGTGACTTTGATTTTTCTGGTTGCTGTTTGGGCTTCTAAATTTTTTAGAATATTATTTTCTGGGTTTCATCAATCAAGGAATCTATTGTTTATATCAATGGTTTAATGTCAAAGGTATTTTAATGATGTTGGAAATTAATTACATTGATGGTTGCTATGGAGTTACCAGGCAAGACAATCAGGAGTGTGATATGTGTGATGTAAGCATCGTGACTATATAACAATCAGTGTGGGTGTTCTCTGATCTTGTGTTTGATCACCTTTAGTCATCATTCTTATTAGTTTATTCTTCTTTTGTTCCTTGACTTTGTTTAATGTCTGCTTAACTTGGCTCAGGTTACATATCTTGAACTGCATCCCAACCTCGTTCTTTGATTCACACCCTGAGTTTTGTTAATTTATTTCACACCTTCATGGTTTTGACCTTTGGCTGGTTATTGTGCATTTGTGACTTAACTTGATTCTCGTTACATCAAAATCTGCTACTACTCAGTGCAGGCAGTACAGTAAGAAGGGGTGAGGTAAGACTTTTGGAGGAATCAGAGGTTGGAACAGAATTGCAGTGATAGAAAGAGAGGGGAAAGGGTACAAGGGTCTGGTGGAGGAAGAGTTTCAGAATATAGATTCTTCTGTATAAACAGAAAGACACAAGGGATGATGAGAAAGCCTTCAGCCGTATACATTAGGAGAACACCAGTAAAACCAAACACATTTTAGTTTTCAATATACTGTAATCTCCACAAACAGTTTTGATAACAGAAAGCTTTTCTATACCACCCAAATAAAACATCCTGTCTTCCTTTTGTAACAATTCATCTGTAGTTGACTTGGCATCTTCATCCTTGGCATTGAACTTCACATGGAAGCAGCCTACCAGAATGAGGAACACATGCTATCACATAGGGCATGATCTAGAGAATAAGGTGGATTTCTACACTTTTATGCAGCAGTCTTTGCAAAATGTGCATTGCAAGGACATTGTCATGAAACAGAAAAGGAGCGGTCAACAGTTTCTCATGCCACTTGTTAATGATTGACTGTTGAAAGGAGTAAAGCAAAACATCATAATACTAACTGGTTATGTGGGACCTTTTAGGCATTTAATCAATATGGAATACACCCTGAGTTTCACAAAAAAATTGTGCCCATGATCTTGATGGCAATGGCTTTGACATGTTAGGGAATCATTGTGCTTCAATTGTAGCAATTATTCCTTGGACTTTAGGTCTTAAATATATATCCAAGTTTCATTGCTAGTTATCCAACGCTACTTACATTTCTCTCAGTCCAAATTGATCAAGCTGAAATTCTCTTCGGAATATTGTGTGTGGTGATGCCTCACTTTAGGAGTTGAGTTTATGTACACCACTGTCTTCATATTTAATGATTCATTAAGAATGGATTCAAGTGAGCCATAGCTAATCCCTATGGTTTCTGCTGTCAAATACAACTATATATATATATATATATATATATATATATATATATATATATATAGTGAACGATAGGGGGGCCTCTCGCGCCCTTGAACCCCTGTCCACGACTCCAGACACCAGGTAAAAGTCTTAAAAGAATTTATCACAAAAGCAACCTTGAATGTTGCGGGGTTTTAGTGACCTGGACTCACCTTTAGGGACAGTAAATAGTTATGAAGCGCAATTTACAAAGAAAGTTTGGCCGATGGCTCGATCACACTCATTCGCAATGATTTCCACCTCCCAGGAGCTACTTACAACCAATATCAAATAAGACCACGGGCAGAAAAACACTCAGTCGTGCAAAGGCTTTGAGCACACACAGATCCAGGGCTCTCAGCGCATATAAAGCATATAAGGACAATACGTTATAGATGTAATGTCAATAAATAATCGAAGAAGAAAGAGCAGCATGGAGAAAAGAGACCCAAAAGCGTTGTTGAGAAAAAAATATCAAAAAAGAAAAAGAATAATCTAAGTGCAAATTCAGATAATAAGGAAAGTAATAATCAGCCCGGAACAAGTAGAACTGAAAAAAAAAAAAGGTCTAATTAGTCTCAGAAATAAAAGACAAAGAGTAAAAGACAAAGTAGAACACATGCAGAGCAGGTTAGAGATTATGAAAGCAAAAGTAAAGATCACAGTAACGCAAACAAAGAGAAATTATTACTCAGAGAAAAAATAGAAAGTTGAATAGAGATTGAATATATGGACATTGTTAATATGTCAGAAGTATGTAAATATTGTAAGGCTTTGAAGTTTAAGTCAGAGACTTTTAGATCGTCTAATTTGTGTTGCCATCAGGGAAAAGTAGTGTTTATACACAATGAGGAGGCATATCCAAGAGAATTAAAAGATCTAATGTTTGGGAAAAGTGAAATCATAATCTTTTCACATTCGCATCATTCAATGCTCAGAACATAGATTTACACAAGAATGGACAACACGCTATGAGAATCTGTGGTCCAGCAACAATTAAAGCAAAAATAAGTTTAGTTTCGAAGAAACCACAATTTGGTCAGGTGTATATTTATGATCATGGAGAAGCGATGCAACATAGAATCGAAAGAGTTAAACGATCAGACGTATTAGAAATAATACAGCCAATACTGGATACAAATCCATACCTACAAAAGTATCGCACTTTACACGAAATTTATCTGCAAAACACGGACAAAGAAGTTTTCTTGATTTCTATGTGAATCAGAAAGACCACGCACACATATAATAAACCACCATGTGACAAATTATCATCGATAATAGCTTGAAAGACAGAAATATCAAAAACAGAGTATGTATTCGTGTTTATCCAAAAGCAAAACTTTTGAATTGACATTTCTGTCTAATAATTCACCACATTCCGATCCATTACTCTTTCCTTTGCTTTTCCCAGATGGAGAAACAGGATGGTCATACAATATGAAACACACAGATTCAGAAAAAACGAATAACGGCAACACAATATTTCGGGGCAAAATTTGCGCTACATTCCAATGTATTTAACCCACTTCTGTCATCTCAACGTGTAATGCAACAGTACACAATGTTTATCTAAAAGTCGAAGCTAATCATCTCTTCTTTATTAAATCGAATCAAGCAAAACTTAGAATATGGTCTATGCACGGTCTTATTGATCACATTCAAAATTCAAATATCAATAGTTCAGACAAATTCACAATAGGTAAAGCAGTAATATTACCACCATCATATCAAGGTAGTCCAAGAGCATTGAAACAATTATATCATGGTGCAATGGCAATATCCAGAACTGTCAGTCAGCCAGATTTATTTATTAAAATGTCATGCAATCCACAATGGCCAGAAATCTGGAGATTCTTGAAAGCAATGCCTTCGGCTACATCGGCTCAGGATATTCCGAGTTTCGTAAGAAGATTGTTTTATCAGAAAGTCTTAATTTTATTGAAAGAACTCGAAACGGTGTTTGGTCAAATCTGAGCATACATTTACACGATCGAATTTCAAAAACGCAGTTTGCTGCACATGCATTTATTGGTTACTTTGCAAAAAAAAAAAAAAAATTAACTGCTGATGATGTAGATCGTTTTGTCTGTGCTGAAATTCCAAACAGAGAAACCTATCCTGAATAATACAAAGTCATTAAACACATGTCTCACAGACCTCATTTAAAAGATTCAGGATGTTGGGACTTGAAAGAAAGTAAGTGTTTAAAAAAATTTCCAAAAGCTTTCATTCAAACAACAGATATGATTAAGGCTGGCTTTCCAGATTATCACTGAAGAGATAATCGTCACAAACAACACACTATTCACGGAAAGAAAGATCGAAAAATTGTCATGATTGATAATTCAGTGATTGTACCATATCCCCCATATTTGCTAAAAAGATTTGATTGTCATATTAATGTTCGAAAATTAAAAGTGTGTATTCAGAAAACCAGACATGGGGGTTGGTGAGCCAAGCAAGCAGGGGTCGAAGCCCCCTAGTGTATATATATTATCTGCTATAAAAGAAAATCTTGGAAGGTTGAAAGAAGAGGAGACGTAATTTTCTCAGAGAAACACTTTCATGTCCCCGTCAAACAAGTCTTTGTGCCAAGAGATTTAACCACACCCAGGGCTGGAAATAAAACAAAGAGTAGATGACAAAGTAGAACATCGTAAAGAATTCAAAAACATTAGCGTGGTACACATACAGAGCAGGATAGAGTTAATGGAAGTACGAAAATTTGAAAGTCTCAAAAGAAGGATAGTAAAGATCGCATTAGCGCAAACAAATGGAAATGATTACACTTTGAAATAATTGAACAGAGAAAACAGATCAAATATATTGTTCAGATTTAAACTTGCAGACTTGCAGATCGTCTAATTCATGTTGCCATCAGGGAAAAAAAAAGTAGTGTTTTTTTCCCAATGAAGAGGCGTAACTGTGAGAATTAAAGGATTTGTTGTTTGGTGAAAGTGAAATCCCGTGAGAGAAATCATTTCTCATTTGTGTTAATGCTATTGTCAGACACATTTCTTGTAGAAAGAAACGATATTCACTCATGGGCAGTTATACATTGTGTTATCATGATGTAATTCCAAAAATGGAATCAAAATACAATGCGATATTGATGAAAAGGTAAAAGCAAAAGAGATTCAATATATGGACATTTGAATTGAATATATGGTGATATGACAGAAGTGTGCGCGCGTGAGATGCAGATCACGAGCACAGCAGCAGCAGCAAAGCAGCAGCTGATCGAGCAAAGAGGAGGTAAAAACATATTTGTTTCCCATTGTATCACCATTTAACAGGGGGTTTGGGAGGAGCAACCTTGTCTCCTTGAGGTGCTTTCAGCCCCCCTCTTCACAACGCAAGAGGTAGAGACGCAAAATGGCTGGCCCCTTATCGCATGCTGGGGGGTGTGGCAGTGGGGGGTTTGGCAAGCAAAGCAAGCAGGGGTCGAAGCCACCTACTATGTATATATATATATATATATATGAGTATTTTGGATTTCAAAAATTTTTGGATTTTGGAAAATCAGCACATATATATTGAGATATTCTGGGGACACCCTTGAGCAGCTAGTGTAATTCAGCTCAACCAGCTAAATGATGACTCACATGTATAATAATTAATTTCACTGAGCCATTATTATAATGTGCATTGAGATGTTAAAGATATTAAATCTCAAAAGTGAGGAATATGATGTAGACTCTATTGTAGTTCCCTTTTAAGAAAGCCAATGTTGAGTATTTGAAATGAAGAAAGTTTTTTTTTTACTTTTCATGAATTTATATAGGCTACTTGATGTCACTTCTCATGTAACTGACCGATAGGTCAGGAACATCTCAAATGACCTTCACTCCATCATGCCTGCTGTGCTGGAAGCCATTAACTGACTGACGAGGTGCTACATTTAGTTTTTGTATGTTGTGGGTGTGCATACATAAAGCATAACATGTTTTTACCAAACATAAAAAAAAATTTGCATCAGTGTCCGGTTCTCCTAATGTAATCAGAGCAATTTACTGCACTCATACTGTAAGCGGGGCACCTAGTGAGATTGAAGCTGCTTTTGTTAACTGTAAGCACTACAGGGCATTAATGCACAACTCACTTGTGATGCCAAGACAAGACTGACAAACGTTGTGGATCAGTGGGTTGATTCATTAATTTTAAAGCAAACTGTCTTTGGTGTGTGTGATGGTCTGGACTTCCTAATGTAATCTGTGTAATTTAGTGCTCTCATATTATAATAAGAGCACCTAGCAAGAATGAAGCTGCTTTTGTGAACCATCAATAGTGACATTCCATTAATGCACAAGTCAGATGAGTTTTTAGGAGCATTCACACATGCACGCATTATAAGATGATTAATATTTACAAAAGAAAAGTGCATAGAAATACATGAATGGCAGGTTTATTCTTTTGGTGTACACATTTTCCTGTTTTTGGCATAAGTATATATTCATGCTCAAATCCAAGCAAAGTTTTCTAAGAGACTCCGGTGTGGAATTTTGTTTGCCACACAGTGCTTTTAAGCTGACACGCAGGTGCAATTGCTTTGCTCCCCACCTCCTAAGCAGTATACTGAGACTGCTGTGCAGCATCTGTCCCTCATTGCTGCTCTTCAGGGTTTGGGGGTTAGGGTGTGTGTTTATAATCAACCCTCCAAATCCAAACTTTAATGTTTAAAGTGCATTAACCATATTAATTGACAACACTCACAAACTAAAACCTCACAATAAAGAAAATAACTTCTAAAACATTGTTACAATAGTTTCAACAACAGCAAATACATTAAGCAGGACTATTATAGCAACATTTGTCTTAACTTTGTCTTTTTCCACGTGTACTTTTAGTTGCTTATGGAAGGAAGACTTTTTGAGTCAGAGAAAGTTTTTAGGTTTAATTTCAGAACACAATCTAGACTATTATAGCTTATTATTGTGCTTCACTGTGTGGTATATATGTGCCATTTCAGCTGCTCTCACCTATAATAAATATAATCATAGGTACTAGGCTAATATTTTATTACATAAATTTATGTTATTACAAATTAAATAGATATTTCTCCTGATAGCTATGGTTATTGTGCTAGCCATGTTTTTATGCACAGTATACTGTATGAAGTTCTGGCTGAATTGCATTTTATGTATGTATTATTAATTCATTATCAATTATGTCTGCTTTAAGTGTTGCTTGTGATTCAAGAGGAATTGTGCAATGCTTAGGGTGCTCCCTGTCATGTTAACAGTGGCTTGCTGCTTGACATCACTTATGACAACATTTGCACAAAGCTGGAGTTGGCTACTTATTCAGATTTTTTGTTCTATACAGTGTTCCTTGTAGGCATCTCCTGTAATGGATTCAAGCCTTGGATAATGGAGTTCACATCTGAGGCGATAATAGTGTATATGCACACACACACACACACACACACTATAGTCCAAAAACACACCAGAATGAAAAGAAAGAAAGAAAATTAAAAAGAAAAACATACATTTTTTATTAAGAAAAGTTATAGTTGTTGATTGTATTCTAGATTATTTTCATACTCTTAGAGTCATGTACAAAATATGGAAAAAATAGCGCTCCTAATTAATTTGTTATGGAGCACAACATGTCAGTTTCAAATGCAAAATGGTTACATAAAACAAAGAGCTGATATCAACCCTATGCTTACTGCTTCATGGGAATACCAACCCTATCAGTCAATTCTGTGTCATAGCTTTGCAGCGTTGCTTCATCAGGGACCATATCGAAACTCAGAACGAATATAAGTTTGGAATTTGCACATACAGCATGTTGTTCACATCCACTCAGTAGAAAAAAAATTAAAGGCAACATAGGTGGGATCAAATGATTGCCCAAAAAATGACAATAGACAGACACAGACAGACAGATAGATAGATAGATAGATAGATAGATAGATAGATAGATAGATAGATAGATAGATAGATAGATAGATACTTTATTAATCCCAAGGGGAAATTCACATACTCCAGCAGCAGCATACTGATGATAAAAAAAATTAAATTAAAGCGTGATAAAAATGCAGGTATAACAGACAATAACTTTGTATAATGTTAACGCTTTACCCCACGGGTGGAATTAAACACTCGCATAGTGCGGAGGAGGAACGATCTCCTCAGTCTGTCAGTGAAGCAGGACAGTGACAGCAGTCTGTCACTGAAGCTACTCCTCTGTCTGGAGATGATCCTGTTTAGTGGATACAGTGGATTCTCCATGATTGATAGGAGCCTGCTCAGTGCCTGTCGCTCTGCCACGGATGTCAAACTGTCCAGCTCCATACCTACAATAGAGCCTGCCTTCCTCACCAGTTTGTCCAGGCGTGAGGTGTCCCTCTTCTTTATGCTGCCTCTCCAGCACACCACCGCATCGAAAAGGCTGCTCGCCACAACCGTCTGGTAGAACATCTGCAGTATCTTATTGCAGATGTTGAAGGACGCCAGCCTTCTAAGGAAGTGTGTCCTTTCTTGCACAGAGCATCAGTATTGGCAGTCCAGTCCAATTTATCATCCAGCTGCACTCTCAGGTATTTATAGGTCTGTACCCTCTGCACACAGTCTCTTCTGATGATTACGGGGTCCGTGAAGGGCCTGGGCCTCCTAAAATCCACCACTAGCTCCTTGGTTTTGCTGTTGTTCAGTTGTAGGTGGTTTGAGTCGCACCATTTAACAAAGTCCTTGATTAGGTTCCTATGCTCCTCCTCCTGCCCACTCCTGATGCAGCCCACAATAGCAGTGTCATCAGCGAACCTTTGCACGTGGCAGGACTCCGAGTTGTATTGGAAGTCCAATGTTTATAGGCTGAACAGGACTGGAGAAAGTACAGCCCCCTGCACGCTCCTGTGTTGCTGACCACAATGTCAGACCTGCAGTTCTTGAGACGCACATACTGAGGTCTGTCTGTAAGATAGTCCACGATCCATGCCACCAGGTATAAATCTACTCCCATCTCTGTCAGCTTGTCACTAAGGAGTGTTAAACATCATTTTATTGCATAATGCTTTGGCGTCTATGGAAGCTTTCCTGTTGACATTTCACATGAAAATATGGAGGACACGACTGACTCATGTCATTTAGGTGGGAAGGGTTGCAGAAAATATCTTGCTGGAACTTAAACTTAAATGTAATATAAATCTTTGCACAAAGAAATGACCCAGAATGTCTTTGATTAAAGATTTTAGATTTACAATCCAGAAATCCTTATTGCCTTTTCTGTTTTGCCCCAATATGAATGCTCACCTGATCGATTGACTTCCACTTTTTCTATGATTGCGTGTAAACCTCTGCCACTTGAGCAAATAATATAATGAAATTAAAAGTGATATGCTCTAAAATTACAGAGGTAATGACAAACTATGATTTAATTAAAAACACAATTTGTATTATCCTAAAATACTTTGATATGTAAAACTTTGAGCACTCATCAAATTCAAATACTGTAGTCATATCTAGTCATATCCCTTGAGATGATTATATGCTGCTAAAAATATTCTGGTAGCTTAACAAGAATATAAATTATGATTGTGACACAAATAGTAGAGACAGTGAGTTGAGGATATGTGTTTACTTTTGTACATTGTAAGTTGATTTAAAATTGTCAAATGTGCATTAAAGATACTGAAATCACTGGATAATAACACTGCAAATCTCAAGCAAAGTATGCAGCATATTTGGCATTTGGAAGACTTTTTTTTAAAACTAGATGCCTTTTAAGACCAACACTTAAACTGTCAGTCTTCCAGTTTGGTGGATTGCCCTCTAATTTGGAGTAAATATTTCTCTTAATGTATATGAACTGCAGTCAACACAGCTGGTGAGTGTTTGACTTCCTTGGAGATTTTTATGATGCCTTTAAATACATTTAAAATTCTTCACAGCCACTGGCTTTCACTTGTAAAGAATATACTTGACCAATTTCTGGTTTAAAATAAGGAAGCAAAAACAAGGAAAGAACAGGAGGAAAGTCCATTGGAATGCAGGTTTGAAATTTGATGTGCAAATGCAGTACTGGTGTTGCCAAACCATACTTAATGTGTAGATGACGAGCATTCGTCCACTTAACTAGTCTCTTAGAGCTGCATTTTAAAGGCAAATGATGTGACAGATGGTCACATTGCTCCTATTTTGCTGTTTAATTTATTTAGGCCAATGTTGTTTTTTTTGCCTTATACAATTTCTCGTATTAGGAATTTGTGAGTTTTTGCATACCCCTTGGGGTCAGCCATTGTACAGCACCCCTGGAGCAATTACAGGTTAAGGGCCTTGCTCAAAGGCCCAGCAGAGTTGGAGCTCTTTTGGCAGTGATGGGGATTTGAACCGGCAACCTTCTGGATACCAGCACAGATCCTTAGTCTCAGAGCCACCACTCTGCCCTAAGGATATCGCGATGAGTCGAGGTAATCTGCAATTCTTGAGAGGCGACCTACCAAAATTACTGCAGGGACGCTGAGTTCGAATCCGCTCAAGGCACATTGCGAATGGAAAAAAACTTTCTTTTCAGCGAGCGGTGCCTTGAATCCTACATTGCAGTTGTAGTTTGTTTATTTTTCTTTTTTGATTAAACGAAAACTGTTTAGTGTATGATTTGTCAAGGAACACACAGACAACAAGCAAAGTTAAAAATCACACTTAAACAAACTGCCTGCCCATTCTATTAAATCATAATTATAACAAATAATAATGCATTTCACTTCCTTATAAAGTGCCTTTACTATAGTCTGAGACGGCTGCACAGATAATCAAGAAAGATAAAATAAAATGAAAGCACAATAAGATTTAATAAATAATAGTGCACAGCTTTGTGTTTGTATATATTTATAACATTTGGGAAGTAATATATTCTAGTTGATGCTGACAATTAATTTGAAGTAGGTAAAATTAAATATTTGGAAATATTGCAAAGTAAACAGTTAACAGCATACACAGCACTTATATATATAGCATTGTCTGAGTATTAAAGGTGTAGGTCTACTTTATAAGCATAATTTATAACATCAATGTTAATATAGAGTATTATTATTATTCTATATTGGCCTTGATATGAACGATTTGTGAAATTAGTGTTAAGTATTAAAAAAAGCATACCGGTCTTTTGTTTTACAGGTACATATATAGACAGTATATATATAATTTTTACTGCAGTAATTCATTGGTCTTTATATACCAGAAAGACTTTCCAAGAGTCTTTTGTAGGAAATATGTACACATAGTTGATTTATCATTTTCAGATAAAAATGAACTTGCCCAAACAATTCAGTTTAAAGTTTTTAAACTGGCAAAGATAAAGTCAAGAAAAAAAACTTTTCACTTTCTATGATTTGTATTTTTATAATTATAGAGCACTTCATATTATTTTTAAAGCTCACTATGTAAAATTGAACTGATTATACAATTCAATGTTTATTATATTTATAGATTATTATACCTGTCTTTACACTTGTTGCATAAATATTTAATAAATGTAATAAACTTAACCAAGAATGTTTAAAAATCATTCAAAAATGTGCAGGTAAATGTAATTATATCTGCACAAACTGACATTCTTGAAGTAGGTAAAAATAAATATTTGGAAATATTGCAATATTGCAGAGGGAAATGTTTATATACTTAGTGCAAAATAACTATATGTGTTCTAGTAAACAAGCACAATTAACTATATATATATATATCTATAATATATATGCTATTCTACTGCATGATATATAACTATATATATATATATATACACTCAGCAAAAAAAGAAACGTCCTCTGACTTTCAACTGTTTTTACTTTCAGTAAACTTAATGTGTAAATATTTGTATGAAAACTAAAAGAGTCAACACCATAAGACATAAACTAAAAATGTTTCACAATGTGTCCCTGAATGAAGGGAGGCTCAAAATCAAAAGTACCAGTCAGTATCTGGTGTGGCCACCAGCTGCTTGAAGTACTGCAGTGCATCTCCTCCTCATGGACTGGACCAGATTTGTCAGTTCTTGCTGTGAGATGTTACCCCACTCTTCCACCAAGGCACCTGCAAGTTCCTGGACATTTCTGGGGGGAATGGCCCTAGCCCTCACCCTGCGATCCAACAGGTCCCAGACGTGCTCAATGGGATTGAGATCCGGGCTCTTCCACTGCGAGGATGATCAGCTCTCCTTCCTGTCTCCCTGTAGCACTGTCTTAGGCGTCTCACAGTGCGGACATGGCAATTTATTGCCCTAGCCACATCAGCAGGCCTCATGCCTCCCTGCAGCATGCCTAATGCACGTTCACGCAGATGAGCAGGGACCCTGGGCATCTTTCTTTGGGTGTTTTTCACAGTTGGTAGACAAGTCTCTTTAGTGTCCTGCGTTGTTAGAACTGTGACCTTAAATGCCTACTTTCTGTAAGCTGTTAAGGTCTTAACGACCATTCCACAGGTGCATGTTAATTAATTGATTAATTCAGGATTCCACAGTCCTGAAAAAGGGACATTTCTTTTTTTGCTGACTGTGTATATTATTATATATATATATATATATATATATATATATATATATATATATATAATTAACTATATATCTATAATATGTATGCTATTTTACAGCATGTATATCTATAATATATATGCAATTCTACAGCATGAGTAGAATCATCTGAGTATTAAAGGTGTAGGTCTGCTTTATAAGAATAATTTAGTGTTAAGTATTAAAAAAAAAGCATACCAATCTTTTGTTTTACAGGTACACACATATATATATATGTATTTTATTGGTCTTTATATACCAGAAAGACTTCCCAAGGGTCTTTTGTAGGAAATATGTACACATAGTTGATTTTCTCTATGATTTGTATTTTTATAATTAATGAGCACTTCATATTAGTATTTTTAAAGCTCACTCTGTAAAATTAAACTATGATTATACAATTCAATGTTTATTATACCGTATTTATACATTATTATATCTGTCTTTACACGTGTTGCACAAATATTTAGTAAATGTAAATAAACGTAACCAAGAATATTTAAAAAAATCATTCAGAACATGTGTAGGTGAACGTAAATATATCTGCACAAACCGACACTAGTGAGTAACATTTTTAGAAAGTTCAAAAGGCGCACGCAAATCGCGAAGCGTCTGTGTGTGCCGACTCGAAGAAGCTTTTGCAGAATACATTAACTGACAAGAGGTTGGCCCGCCCTCTCCGAGTTTTGGTAGTCGTGATTCGTCAATTCTTGGTAGCAGAGCGAGCCGTCATTGGCCAATTCTTGGTAGCCGAAGCGGGGCGCGATTGGTCAATTCTTGGTAGCCGATACGGGCCGCGATTGGCCCGTGCTTTCAATTCTTGGTAGAATCTTGGTAGCGGAGAGCGATCCGATTGGTTCTCGCTACCAAGAATTACCTCGACTCACGGCTGCTGGGAGGGCGCCAAGACCTCATTAAGGTATACTAAAGGAAAACATCTCATACTTGTTTAGACTTTAGGTTAACGTGTGTTGACAGCTTCAGTACTAGAGACTCACGGATAATGTGAGTCCTCTGACCTCTACTAGAACCCTCTCCCATGATTTCCTTGGTTTAAGCCCATGCCACTGGGTTTACCTATAGGAACATTAATCTACAAACCCAATTAATCCAGAAAAGGGTCATGGGACTCATAATCTATGGTTGCAACATTCAAAACAAGGTAGGGACTATCCTAGAATGGGGTTTCAGATCATTACGGTGTACTAATGAAAAAATAGTCATACAAAGCCCTTAAATCACATATCAGCTCCAGAGATGGCAACTGCAAATTTCTGGCAAAGGAAATTTATTTGGGTGTTATTCTTGGAAAATGTGAATCTTATTTTTTCTACTTTGTTCCCCTATGCGCTATCATTTTTTGGCTGAAATACTGGGCAATGATTGGTGCAGATGAATATATGTCCTAGTTCCTTAGAGATAATAAGTAGTATCTGGGGGCATATCCAACAAGTGGTATGGAAATGGGGGTGAGGAACATGTCATGTAAGCTAAATATAATGTAAAGTTACTGTATTTATTTTAATGCATTTTGTTTCCTGTGGCTTTGTTGGTTGGACATGCAAGCAAGAATTACACAGTACCCTTTATGGTGCATAAAGACACATTTGTAACAACTACAACTGGAATATTTGCATGAGCAATTTCCTAAGATCAGTCAGATTGAACATGATTCATAAATGAGCCCATCGCTCTTTAGAAAATCATGCTGAGATGCATTCTCCTGGTCTCTAAGCACTGGAATAATGAGGAATGAGAACAAAGATATGCTTTACTTGATGTCATCTGCATTGTATGCCTTACTTGTACATGTGTGCATGGGCCATACATACTTAGTAGAGAAAAGCCTAGACTTTTGCAAAGGTGTCCTGCAGATAACAAAGGTTGAAAAAAACATCTGTTAATTTTGTGGGTAGACACACTCATATCATGAAACTTTAGTCTCCAATTGACCTCAACTAGCATTAGACTGTGGGTGCAAAATGGAATCTTTAGAGGAAACCCACATTGAGAACTCCACGTGGTAAGTACCCCAGCTGAGAACTGATCTGACTTCAGGGGCCATGGCAACTCCACCCACTGTGCTCCAAGTTGAAGTGCAATGATGTAAAAAATTCTTAAAACAGAAGTAAGCGTTACTAAGTAGCTAATCTTACTGAGAAACATGCTTCCCAGTTTAACACTGGAAAAATGTAGTTGGGGTTTATAACGTGCAGTGCCTAAGAAATGTATTCACCCCTTAGCAGTTTTCACATTTTATTTTTATACAACATTGGATCAGAGTGTGTTTAGTTTGGCTTTATTGACATTGATCAACAGAAAAAGACTCTTTAATGTCAAAGTGAAAAGAAGTCTCTACAAAGTGATCTAAATCATTTATAAATATAAAACACAAAGCAACTAGTCATTTACAGGAGGTATTCACCCCCTACAAGTATTTATCAGATGCAAATTTGGCAGCCATTAAGGCCTTGAGTCTGTTCACATCAGCATTGCATATCTGGACGCTGCTATTTTTCCTCTTCTTTTTTAAAATAGTGCTTACGCTTCGTGAGTTTGCATGCAGATTGTGAATGAATAGCCTTTTTCAAGCCCAGCCACAAATTCTCAATTGAAATGAGATCTAGACTCAACCACACTAGAATATTAACGTTGTTTCTTGAAATTCCTGTATAGCTTTGGCTTCATGAGTGAGGTCATTGAGCAGCAGGAGAACAAATCTTCCCCTAAGGTTCAGATTTTTTCTAGATAGCATCAGGCTGCATTTATTTTACCTTCTACCCTCACAAGCCCTCAAGGGCCTGCTGCTTTGACAAATTCTGACAGCATGATGGATAATGTGTTTTTGATAATGTGCAGCATTCAAACTTGGCGTTTAGTCTCATGGCCAAAAAGCTCAATTTTGGTCTCATTTCATAAAACATCTTCCAGTTGTCTTTGGAGTCTTCCTTGTGCAGAGTTGTCAAATGCTGTTTTCTTGGTTTTTTAATTGCTTTCTCTTTGCCAGTCTTTAATAAAGCTGCGACTAGTGAATCAGCAATACTGCAGTGTCTCCAGTCTTAGTCCCTGTAGTCTGTAACTCCTTCAGAGTTCTCATAGATCTCTTGAGAGCATCCCTCCCTAGTCTTCTTCTTGCATGATCACTTGTTTTTTGCAGACTGCCTGCTCCATTTCCTAAGGATTGATTTAACTGGACTCCAAGGGATATTCAGTGATTTGGATATTTTCTCATATCCATCCTAACTTGTGCTTTTCAATTAACCTTTTGACAGAGTGGCTTGGGGTGTTCTTTTGTCTTTATCATGTAGGTTAGGCTACCATGCTGACTCAGCATAAGTTCTACCTTCAGGATAAGGAGCATTTATATACAAAGAAATAAAACCCCAGACTAGTTACCAGTATTGAACTATATGACTTCTAAAGCCAATTGGCTGCACCAGTGTTGATTTAGATGTGTCATATTAAAAGGGGTGAATATGTATTATTTAGTGTTTTATATTTTGTGAACGATCAGTCCCCTACACACATGGGCATAGAGACACAAGTGCAAAATACACCCTTTTAATTTTTTCTTTTCAGCACACAGTGCACCAATCACCAACAATTACCTCTACAGCTCAGTTTCTTTTTCTTCTTCTCTTTCTCTCTCTTTTCTTTACCGCCTACACTCCTCCACGCAAGCTCTGTCCACCACCTTCCGACTCCGGCTCTCAGAATGGAGTGAGGCGGCCTCTTTTATACTGCACCCCAAAGTGCTCCACGTGCACTCTGATCTTCTTGCAGCAGCACTCCCAAGTGCGGCGGATGTACTGTAAGGGTCCTTGGAAGCACTCCACTTGTTCCCGGATCCTCTTCTGGCAGCACTTCCATTGTCTATGGCTCTGGGACTGTCCAGGTTCCCCCTTGCAGTGACCACGTACCCCAACAAGGTTGAGCCTTCCAGCTCCAAGCCAGTGTCCCCAATGCAATCCAGGGAGTCTGCCTTTCCGCGTCCCGAGGGGAGGTATTGTGGATATGTCCTCTCCCCTAGTCCTTCTATCATCATCGGGCAAGGGTCCCAGCCATCCACCATAAATTGTAATTAATTTAAGACCACTGTGCAAAGATCTCTGTTCACTTTCACATTAAACAGCCCCTTTTCTGTTGATCGGTGTCAAAAAAGCCAAATTAAATGTTCCATGTTAAATAGCGATAAAGTATAAAGACCTCCAAGGGGTGAATATTTTTTATAGACATTGTATATTCTAAGCCTACATTCTGCTGGTTTGTGACAATAAAGCTGTATACTTTGGGAAACTGGAATTATCCCTCCCACTGTATTATTCTTGTCTAGACAACTAATATGAAAAGGGTTTATAATACAAATACATTTTATTGCAGGAAAAGGGAAATCAACTTTGTTCTATAATTCTTTATTTGTTTACAACTGGATTATGGAGGAAGAGTAAGTTGCTTTGTGACACCCCATGTAATGGCAAGGTTGGCACCAGACTACGCAGTGGGCATCTTGTATTTCAGGACCGACCAGAAGCAGACTTGAGAGAAGTCAGACATGGAGACACACACACAAACAAATAGGTGGTAATTTCCAAAACAGAAGAGGGTCTTATTTACAGGTGCACAAAAAACACAATAATAACACACCAATCTAAAATATTTACAGTGACGCTGTCATACACTAAAATGAAAAATAAAGACAAAATGTATATGCACAAAATTGTAGTCTTCATAAAGAAAAGAAAAAAAACAAGCTGGAAGAAACTACACACAACGAAACCAAATATTTAATAATAAAAAAAAATTGTATACTGTATACAACAAAAACAAAAAGTGCACCATAAACCCAAATTATAAGATACCTCCACCAAAACGATACTACAAGAAGAAGATATCTATATAAAAGATATAACAAATGTAAGCACA
Source organism: Polypterus senegalus (assembly GCF_016835505.1). Lineage (NCBI taxonomy): Eukaryota > Metazoa > Chordata > Cladistia > Polypteriformes > Polypteridae > Polypterus > Polypterus senegalus. Next base: position 35,823 of record NW_024385663.1, read on the forward strand.
AGCCAGTGTTTGCTATACTAAACAAATTTGTTGTACACACCACTGAGTCTAAAAGGCAACCGTTTAAAGCAGGAAGTGCGTCTTATAATCGGGGAACAAATCTTCAGCCAATCCTGTGACACGCTGCTCCATTTCACCAATTGCGACTGACGTAGGTACATTCTGCCCAGGTGCGCCTGTCCATATATTAAATACTAGGGCTAGCCTCGCGCGCGCAAAATTGAGCGAATTCTGACGCGCTGCAGAAGTAAAGTTACTTTTTCTTGGGGATCCCCTTTTAACACCGATGCATGCGCCAACTAAACGCTTCTCACCATTCTCTTTGCTAACGGCTGGGGCTAAAAAGACGGGGTACCCGATGCGTCCTCCAGCAGGCCTGACCTGTCGCCGACATTCCGCTGTGTGAACCTGCCGAAGCCACAGTTAAAAGTTCGGGAGTGGTCTCCCGTAGATTTTCTCCTATACTCCGATATGGGGATGGATATTTGAGGAGTAAACTGCAAAATAATGATTATATTTTTATATTATGTGCTCAAAGGACCATCAACAACAAATCGAATCAAATTAGTAATACAGTATATTGAACGATTATTATCAAAGTAAAGTTGAATAAATCGGACTGTGCAGCTGCATGAATAAAAGGTGAAGTGCCACGACCTGTTAATGGAAATAGCCCAAAAGGTGATAGAAATCTACGTTTTGTACCTAATCCTTGTATGCAAAATTTGGTTGACCTAAGTGAAAGCTTACTCAAGTTATCGTGTTTACACACACGCAGTCAGACACATAGTCGTCATTCCAAAAATGGTATTTTCGGACTCGGGGAGGTCTAAAACGTTGAGATTCATCAAAATGTCGAAATGAAATTTTCGGAGAATAACAGTACTTTCCCTATACGTAGTATACGAGAAAGTAATAATTGCAAAAGCTCACCCTTCTGTTCAACGATTTAAACAGGTAAGTGCTTTAGCATTTTATTCCACAAAAGTCGACTTTACCCTGTTCTTAGGACTTTTACCCCTTTAAGGTGTAAATGCCTAGTAGGCAGATTACCACATGCTTCACTCCGTATTTATGTATAATAACAGTTCTCTTACATGCTGATAACTTCTTATGGTTGGTCTTGCACATGTCTTTGGGGGTCCGTAAGAGAGAACCAGTAAGTAAAGCAAATACATTTTCTTGTACCTTATCAACTAAAAGCTCAAGGAAGGAAAATCTAGCAAACAACACAAAGTTATCCTCTACAGTGTTTCTGTCAGATACGATGCTACAGGGGTAAAGGGATGGAAACTGAAAGAGCATTTTGTACACATTTTGAATGAAATTGTTATATGAGTGATAGTAAGTATTATAATAAACCAATATGCATATATACTTTATTAAAACAAGAAGGGTAAATGATGCCTATTGCATTGTGTGTTACTTCTGAATTGCTAAGGCAAGTGTGGATTGCTTTTTTTTTCTGGTAAACTGTAATAAAAGTTGGTGTCAGCATGGCAATCTTGCTCAGCTGGCTTCAAAGATTTAGATCATCAAATAAAAACCACACAAATGAGGCTGTGGCAACGATAATGACATGATCAACTTTCACTAGCTCATTCTATGGGTAGGACATGTGAGACATTTACAGTTAACTATTGAAAAAACATGCATTAGTTACATGCTTACAAGTAAAAATAATGTCACTCAAAGACAATCTTCATTCCTCTCATTTAAAAGATGCAGAAATCAATTCAAGTAAAATAAGGAAAAGTGTTTTAAAACAATTTTAGTCATGCCTCCATTACTTCTGTTTTTCAGTATAAATGATACCTCTGAGAAAAGTAGAGGACATGAGACTCCTAGAGGCCTGGGCAACATTGTCTATATTTCTAAAGGTGTTTGGAATGGCAGGTACAAAACTGAACTCTTTGAAGGGAAAAATCTCTAAGAGCCCGTCAAACAACAACAGGTTGAATCAAAAAACTGAATTGTACCTGATCCTCTGATACTATATATATTATATATTAGCAAAGTTAGACCATTGATTCTTTCATCAGGTCAGGCATCTCGATGAGTATAGTGAGTAAAGCGGAGCAGTACTTTAATAAAGGGACAACCACAACCTAAAATTTGGTCTTTTGTAACATTGAGGAACTAAGATTACACTGGACACTTTGAGAATTGTATTGTTTTTCTCAATCAAACGGAATTTGAAAACTACACCAAATTATTACTTTTTCTATCTGTTATTGAATCCACTTACGGTAATCCAGTTCAGAGTCATGGAGGCCAGAACTTACCCAAGGGAGGAGAGTATACATGGGGGAAAAAACAGCCTTGAGTGGAATACCAGTCCGTTGTAGGCCACAAACGTATACACACATATGCACTCATCCTTATGCATACAGGCCTATTTTAAAGTTTCCAGTTAGCCCAGCATATAATTCTGTTGAAAATCAGGGTGCCTAGAACAAAACTTACAAAGACACAATGTGCAAACTCCACAGCAACAGTGACCAGACCAGGGTTCACACTCAGGAGTTGTAATCCAGCAGCACAGTCAGCTGCCCCACCAACTCCTAGTTTACACTGTCAAATTGTTGTAACATTTATATGTGTTGCATTTGGCTGTTTTGCATGTCCTAGTTAATTTTAAATCAGTTATTTAGGAAAATATAATTGACAAGCTTTGCTGGGCTGGATGGCCTGTTCTTCTCAAAATTGCTGTAATTGCTCTAGAATTGTTTTTCTAAAATTATTACTGTAGTACTATGGTATTTTACCATGTTAGTCATTATGGATGTAGTGAGAAGTCGAGCAAAATGACACCTTTTATTGGCTAATTAAAACGATTACAATATGCAAGCTTTCGAGACAACTCGGGCCCCTTCTTCAGGCAAGATGTAATACAAAAACTGGAGTTCCCTGTGTTTATATCCACACAGTAGGACAAGAAACAACATTGGAAAACCTTTAAATGAGACATCTTAAATGTAAAAAATTAATAGACCTCTCCAGGCTAATACTGTATTCATTTAGCAAGAGAGGAGAACAATGTATGGTCAAGGTCTTTGGATAAGATTACTGTCTTTGTGGATCTGTAGACAGGCTGCCAAGTGTCAGTCCGAGAGATGCAAACAATCCTGATATCTGGCCATAAAATTCTTGTCTCTATTCAAACCATATTGTAATGTGTTAAATTTTAGCATGAGTTTAACTTCCCATTCGTTTCTGTCTTGCTTTGTTCTGAAGTTGCCCATAAGCACTGTGACTTTAAGGTTCCTCTCACAATGTCCAAGGCCATTGAAGTGGGCTGCAACAGGAACATCTTTATCACTGCAATTCTCACTGAAAAGGAATCTGATTTTCAAGTCCAAACACATTTTATTAGAATTTTTTAGAAAAAATGTTTAACAACAACTATTTGAGATTGGACAGATAATAGCAGTTACGTTTTCAGAAGATTTATTGATTCATTGGGTAGAAAGCTGCTAGTTATTCCAGGTGCTGCAAGGGCTGGGGGGTGAGCTGACTGGCAGTAAAGTGACTACAGAACAGAGGGACATGTTGTGAGAAAGCAGTGGAGGACACGGCGTCACCCTATCCCCTTAGTTCCATAGATATGTATAGAAGAGTGGCTACAGTGGCTCAAGCTCCTGTCCCTTTTCCCCGTTTTCCCAAGTACCCTCTTATACTGTTAGAAATGCTCTCTTCCTTTTTTTGTAAGAAGCGGACAAAAAGCAGTGATAAGTAATAAGCCTTGTTAAAGCTATCTAGAGTACTCTTGACTCTCCATTGAAACAAAATGTGGTGTTTTACTGGGGAGCCACTACACTGGGGCATTTACCACAGTAACAATAGTGAAGCCGCAACTTGCTATTTGGCTGTAGACAGACATGCCCATTGAAGCGCAGGGACCCCCACCGTCAAACTTGTGAACGTTCAATGATTAACAAGCCTTCATACACATCATTTTTAATCACTTCCTGAAACAAACTATCAATAGTTAATGCTAAATGTACCCGACCGGCTATGTGTTAGATGTAATGGATAGACTGATATCCCAACTGGGATGAATATGTATCTCGGCGGGGATCTGTCCTATTCCCTTTCCCTGTTAGGAAGAAAATATGGACTGGGGGAAGCTGCCTGCCAGGCAAAGCTGTTCCCTTAATATGATATGTGCTCTGGCTCCAGCTTGAAGACCTGCAGGGCTGCATGGGATGGGGTGGAGTTGGACAAAGCACACCTGGGCAGAGTAGAGGAGAAAAAGAAGGAATTGGTGAAAGGAGAAAAGGGAAACAAGCTGTATTGTGTATTTTGGGAGATGTCTGTAAAAGGTATTTGCTGAAATGAGAATACTTTATTTGAACCCAAGACTGTGTTAGTGTAGTTGTGTCTGGGTTATTGTGGCTCTGCTACACCCCTGAAGGTCACAGCTGTTATCATACGTTTTTCATTGATCTGCTTTCTTTGTGCTGTTTACACCCCTAGGAGCTTAGTGGATTCATATTGTGTAATGCAAGGGAGACAGCTGTTGAAATTTCTCAAGTGTGGTTCGCCTATTGCTGCCATTTGTAGTTTATGAAACTATAGATTTTAATATTTGTAAATAATTCCATTTTGTGTGCAACAGCAGTTTAGATGGGACATTTGGAGTAGTAGTTAGTGGACTGTGTGGCAGTGAGGGAAAGGTTGCATTTTTTTTAAAAGGTTAAGAACTTCTGATTTAGGTGCTTGTACACTACTGAGAATACATGGCTGGGTGAAAGTGCCACATATCGAGGGAGTGGGACATCAAGAAGCAAAGCACAATGAAATAGTGAGAAAGAACAGAGCTTCAGGTGTCCGGTACAGTAGATACAATGTCACTGCTTTGCTGTCATGAGTTTGTGACTAAGTTGAGATTATATCAAAGGCAAATTCAAATAATTTACAGAAGGGTTTGCAAAGAACGTTCATATATTGGCAGCTCAATTTATTGTCATCTGAGTTTTCTGGAATTCTGGCATGACAAAGTCTACACCAAATTATTTTATGTTAGCTTCTTTAGGAGATCAAAGATCAGGTCAAAAATTGTTCTTTTGCCAATAGATGAGACAACAGGCATTTCATATCATGTATAGCTGTCCATTATAACGAGTTACATACTGTAGCTATTACCAGCTTATTTCAGGAGCATTTTATTGGTTTATTTGATGTAGCAGTTACAGCACTACGGTCATGTGGCGCGTTTCCCCGAGGGTGATCTGGCTCCTAAGATCCTCACTGTTGGGAATCCAAGTGGCTGGACCAGGCTGGCTGTGGCAGATAGAGGGTCATTTCCGGAGGATGGGACTGGACCGCGTGTCTGCCTTGGGGAGGGTTGCCAGCGGGATCCCGAGTTGTTTCGTTGTGTATTGGTGCAGCAGACTGTACCAGTTGGGGGACAAGCCGGACACAGACAGGCAGACATGTTTCACCACACACGTTTATTTACAGTTATTATTTACAGCTAAGTGCACAAACCCAGTGCCGCAGCACCAATCACCTCTTCAAGTCCTGGCCAACACAATGCCTTGCTCAGTCTTCAGACGCCTCCACTCCTCCTCCTCGAGCTCCGTCCACTCACCCGACTCCAGCCATCAAATGGAGGAGGCAGGCCCCTTTATACACCCCGGATGGACTCAGGTGCTCCTGAGGCTCTGCCGACACACCTCTGTGTGGCGGAAGCCTCGGTGTCCTGATCCTTTTCCCCAGCACCCTGGTGTGGTGGAAGTGCTGAGGTCCAGGGCTCCCAAGGCATTGGGCGCCTGGCGTGACCACGGGCCTACAGGGTTGGGCTCCAAGCCCTCTACCGTAAGGCCCTCAACAGAACCAGGCATGTCAGCCCCTCGTGTCTGGAGGAGGCACAAGTCCCCTCCTGTCCTCCTAGCGTCCCTGCTGGGTACCACCCCCAGCCGCGTGCCACACAGTGCATGCTTCCCGACTTGACTTGACTTGATGCAGCAAATGCAAAAAACTTCTCTCCATATTTTTCTCCATTACTTACTATAAAACAATTGAACATAAGAGCTACAAAACAAGTGCTTTTTTATGATGTATTAATTTATTTATACTGGTGTTGATTACCATATCAGCACTAGTAAAACATAGTGAAGATTTCTCATCTGCTTTCATTTATAACTTCATTTAATCAAAGTTTTTATTTTTGTAATTTTGTAAAATGAAATCTAAAATAGTGTAACAGGACTAAAATGATTTCTAATTAAGCACATTCTCCTCTGGCAAATCACTATTTTGTAGCTGCTTATATCCACAGGAGTAGGGCTGTGCGATATGACCAAAATCTTATATCCCGATATTTCATTTCATATCCCGATATCACGATATAGTACATTTTCTTTGTATTCATTGAATAGTTTATATAATCACCACTCCTTTTTTCATTTAAATTAAAAAAATCAAAAATGAGAAGTACTCAACTTGTAATTATTTCTGTTCTTTTATTTAGAACATTTTGAGCAAATGTTTGACTTAGAATGTAAACATAAAATGTTAATGTATCAAATATAAAACACTTTTCAAAAACAAATTACTAAAGGCCCAATATAAAATACTCTATATAAAATGCCTGACATAAACAAAATGTGAACTGTAGCAATAACTCTCACAACATATATTAAATATAAAAGGATCAAAGCACTAACAACTAAACTATATAAGGCCAATAAACCCTTTAAACAAAATAAATACAAGTCTAACATTAACTGTCAAAACCAAATGTAAACATTGTACTCAAACTGTAGCAGCAATAAGGCTTACGATAAAAATATATTAAATATATAATATTAAATATAATATTTTTTAGGCTACATTCTAGTAAAATGTTAATTTGCACATCGTAGTGTAAATCTTTAATATTGCTGATGCCGTGCAGTGGGACTGGACGGCTAACGTGTTGATGCCGTCCCAGCCCCAAAGCACGAAGGCGATCCTGACAACTCGTAACGAGATTTGCCGTGTTTCGAGTTGTGGCGTAACGTAATTTTAACAAGATTAAGCATGACTAGCGCTGCAGGGAAAATTATGCCTTAAGCAAATTGTTTGGTAGCAATTAATCTTCAAGCTTTTAACATACTCGTTTAAATAGTACCTTTACAACTGTAATATCCTCACGTGCCTGCCTCTCAGTTGTAAACTCTCTGCATGCTCAGCTCACTGGCTTTTCGAGGAGGTGGTAGAAGAGTTTGTCGTGTTGGAGTCTGTGGTAGCTGATCGGTTTGCAGCTAATTTGCAAGTACCGTTTTCTGATCCGTGTCAGACTCTTCAAATCCAAACCATCTCCATACTACAGGTAGCCCCTCGTTTAGGAACAAGGTCCTTCTGTGTGGAGCTACCTGGTGCTGCCTCGTCTTCATCAGCCATGCTAGTGTGTCTGCATCCACGCATGGTGGCCATCAAAACAATGAAAAAATATTGCGTAAACGTTTTTTGCGACACCACAAACAAGCGATAGCGTAATGTGCAGCGATAGGCGTTTCATATTGTCATCCGATATATATCGTTATATCGAAAAGCCCTACACAGGAGCTAAGGCCAATATGAAATCAGGCTTTAAAATTACATTCCCATGCTTTTGAAATTGATGTCACCATTGTAAATAAGTCTGGCATTGGGACAAAGCAGAAACGCCCTTGAAGAGCCACAATATACTATTGTTATGAAACTTTTAAGAGGTTGTTGAAATCAGATTTCAAAATCTGAATTAGTGTGCTGCAGTCTGTGTAGATCACTAAGAACTTCTTCTGGAGGCAACGGGACTTCAGGAAAGTATGTGGCAAGGAAAAGCATAAATGTGACAGAATATCACAAGAGCCATGATTCTACAGTGTGTTGACCTTCCAGTTCACTGACAATTTTATTAAAGTACATTCACAGGGACACTTCTGGGGAAAAACTGGCAATTGCACTACAACATATTTGGCCTAACTGCAGATACTAGTCTTAGACCCCTCTTAACATTTCATTATTGTCCTTGACTGATTCATCCTCAAAAGTCTGAGGTCTGCCTTAACAAAATAGCACCAGAAGTTCCACCTTTAATTGTTCATGGCAGTTGCCTTGCATGCCCTCCTGTCCTGGCTGACATTAGTCCACCTTTTCTTATGTAGACAGTCTGGACAAATCTTGTGTGCTGAAGAAAGGGCTTCCTGTCATATTAAATTGATAGAATGGCCAAATTCATAGAGATGGCCTAGGTCATGGTGTAGGGCAGGCCTTCTGATATCCTCCCTGACCTAGTCACTTAAGCAACCATATGACCTTAACAAGCCTACTAAAACTACTGGAAATCAAATTACTCTTCTGTAAATGTTTCTAGTTACACCCATGTATCCATTTTCTAGCCCATTTAACACAATTTTAGGTGTCTGAGAGCAAGTAAATGTATAGCTCAAAGAGTTTAAATTTTTTAAGTTCTATCATAAAACTAATTATTTACATTTTTAAAAGTGAACTTTAACATAAGAATATGAAATTGTTTTTAGGATTTGCAATTAAAGGGATAGAAATGAAGGAAAAATATTTTATTTGCTGCTTTATTCCAAAACAAGAACATAGGCAGCAAAAGTTTTCAAAACAAAGGAAATCAAAAAATAGCTTCTCGAGACAAGTTTCAATGGCTTTCTCGAGTGGTCTCTCCATCAGTGGTCAGCTTGGTCCAAAAGAAAACACCTCCTTCCTAAGGGTGTCTGGCCTAACTGGAAGGGCAGTCAAATGTTCTCAAAAGACAGCGCCGTCTCTCATCCTGAAATGTCGCATGGACCTGCGGGACAGTGCCTCTGTCTGGGATTGGCGACCGGGGGTGGTGGTCCCCTCTTTAAGAAGGGACAAGGGGGTATTCAACTACAGAGGGATCACTCCTCAGCCTCCCTGGAAAAGTCTATTGGGGTTCTGGAGAGGGTCCGTGGATAGTCGAACCTCGGATTGGGAGGAACAGTGTGTTTTCATCCTGGTCGCGGAACAGTGGGCCAGCTCTACACCTTGGCAGGGTCCTGGAGGGTGCATGAGAGTTTGCCCAACCAGTCTACATGTGTTTTGTGGACTTGGAAAAGGCGTTTGACTGTGTCCCTAGGGAATCCTGTGATACAAAATATAACAAGCTGGAGCCCAGAACATGCCTGTAGAAGCCTGGTGGTTCAAAATCTGATCAGGTGTCATGGCACCACTGAGGGTAGCTAAGGAAGTTAAAACTACTCTTAGTACAATGACTCTCCAGCACCAAGTACCCTTGTGATTTGTCCATGTGTACTTCCCCAGCTAAGGCACAAATATGTTAACAATTTAGGGAAGAGCTATTTTCTAAAAAAGTGAACACTAAGGCTCTGCTGAACATGTCATTGACTAAGCCAAGATTGTATTTCTGTATTTATTTAATGCTCCTAGTAAATGTAAAAGGCTTTGTCGGATATTTTTCAGATTCTTTATACATTTTCATCCTCCAGATTATATATATTTGTTTTGACTTTGTACTTTTTGCACCACTGGGTTGAACATCCTGCCAGAGTGGTATGGAGTGTGCAAAGCCATATTTTTCTCAGCTGACCTGTTTTTAAGCAGGTTAATAAACTAATCAGGGTCCCAACACAGAGATTCCTATTAGTGCTTTCTATTTTTTAAATATTCCTTTGATTGTGCACAGCTATGTGAAGAGGCCAAAAAGGCTACAATCTGAGGTCACATTTGCCTGATCCTGGACTGCATTTCAAAGAATCCTGTTGCCGCCTTCCTCTTTAAATGCGGGATGTACATCTTTTGTCAGTAACTCCTATATGAATGATTAATCATTTTCAGGTCTTGAATTTAAACACATCTCACTATGTGTCATCAACTGTGTAAGCTTCTATAAGAGTTTCCTACATGGCCTTGGTGGCCTTTTCATCAAAATATATAAACAGTCATTTGAGCAGCTTTCTCCATAAATCAGTAAGGCTCTTAATTCAATCACATGCTTAACAAGTTTAACAGTCGAGCACAGGCACTAACAAAGAGGCATGGTGGCACAGTAATTACCGTTTGCCCACTTACAATCCATAAGAGCTCAGTCTACATCTCACCTGTTAATTGCCTGTGTAGTATTTGCATGCTCTCCCAGTGTTCATCTATTCCAAATGCTGGTTATATTGACTGGAAATTCTAAACTAGTCCTGTGTTAGGAGACCTCCAATTTACCTGCATTACTATATCCATGGCTGGTTCCACCGTTACCCCATGCCTGTAATTTCCACAGGAATGAAATGAATGAAGTGGATTCAAGTTGTGGATGGTTGGATGCAGAATCTAAACCAGTGATTACGCTGTTCAGATATCACTTTATAATAACAAGCAGAATGTATTTAAAATCAAAATATATCCTTCAATCTTTCAAATACACCCGTTTCATTAAAGGTTTTGCTTTAGAGCATTTAGAGGACTGGTCAGATTTTGTTAAGCATGAAGCAGAAGCCAGCTTAGGATAGGACACATACTATCACACCACCGATCATTCAAAAGCTGCAGTTGGTAGTTGACAATCCGTCATCTGCTGCATGTGTTTGGGAGGTGGAAAATCAAGAACACCCAGTGAAAATTCACATGAACAAAACTCGTGGACAACATCCAGAGACAGCGACTCAGCCAGGGCCCAGAACTCGGTCCTTGGACTTGCCAGGCAGCAGCACTTTACCAGCATGCCAATGAGCTAGCCTAAGGAAGAGAACACCTTGGACATGTCACCATGAGGACGAGAGACCCAGAAATGAAAACATTGCTAGAAATGAAAAGTTTAAAATCTAAGGGCTATTTTGGGAATTAACAATAATGAAACTACAAAAATATAGAGTAAAACAATAAATATATTAAAAGTTTTAGGAGATGGTACTGACTGCGGCAGGAGACAGTCAAGCGTTAAGAGGCAGGTAGCAGTCATAATAAAGGTTTTCACTCTCAAATTCATTGGCATTAACTAACACAAGTTATACGTTTTTTTTTTTCTCCAATGGGAACCCAGTACATGGATGTCCATGTTACAGTACAGTCCTCTATTAAAAAGAACAGGAAGCATCTTCAGTGATCGGCGTTGGTGATCACAGTGTCAGCAAGCAGCCGCTGTTATTTTAAAGAACATGAGAAGCAAGTACAAAAATTGTGCCATTATAAAGTCATTGTCGTAATGATCAAGATAAATAAGTGTCAGAAAAATTAATAATAAAATAATACAATAATAATAATACTAGAGCTACTACTTTATTGTCTACATTTGTTGAGTGCTGTCCCACTTTCCCTGAGATTATGGACTCTTATGAGCCAAATTAACTTTAATGCCTATACATGGCCTGATTACCTTGCAAAGCAGTAACAACTGCTCCACAAAATAACCATGCCCTGTAAACAAAATTGAAGTGAAAATGTGGAAAATAATCCAACACTTTTGAATAATTAAAAAATCTAAAATTTGAAATCACACATTCTAAAACTTAATAAGTGGGTCAAATGCTTTATCATAAAACAATAGGAAAGTGCGAAACATTCGTTTGTGACAGATCGTAACATTAGAAATGGTTAGAACGATGTAGGCTATGGGTTTTTTGTCTTAAAAGAAATAGGGATTCTTCTAAGTTTAATTTGAGTTGAATATATTATCTTCTTCAAAGATATCACTGTTAATTTGTGCTTTTATAAATGAACTATAGGAATTAAAACCAAACACAGTACAGTATAGATTTACCACTACATACTCTAATATGAACACATAGTATTTAACCAATTACTGTTTTGAAATATTAACATCATATTAATATTATTTTCCTTTTGCCTCATATCAGAAAGTTCTGCAAATACCTTTGCATTAAAGAAACAATATATCTAAAAGTGACATTTTGTTATGTAACTTACTCCTTGTGGTTTGTAAAAATGTTTAATGTCATGTTTTCATGGAGAGCAGACCTAACATTTCTGATAAAATAAGACATTGGTAACCAACTTTACACAACGAATCATAAAATGCCTATGAAAAAATTCATGTTCCTCGTTCACATAATTCCCATGTCAAGTTATCCATCGTATACTCACAATGTTAAAACACAATAATCTTTTAGAATATATTGCTTAAAAATGCTTCTGGAACAGCATGACTCCATGTGAAGGGACTTCCTGTTTGTAGACTAGTTTCATTTCTGTAGTTATTTAAAAATATTTAATGAAAAAATCTGTGTATTCTGCAGACTGTGAGCATATGTTTGGTTGACTTGACATGAGGAGTATGAGACATGTGTAATGAGACTTTTTATATTGTCCATCATTGGTCACCATTGGCTCCCATTCTATCAGTATCACTGTTATGTCTTAGATAGATACTTTATTAATCCCAAGGGGAAATTCACATACTCCAGCAGCATACTGATAAAAAACAATATTAAAAAACAGACAATAACTTTGTATAATGTTAACATTTACACCCCCTAGGAGAATGTGAAAGTCACATAGTGTGGGGAAGAACGATCTCATCAGTCTGTCAGTGGAGCAGGGCAGTGACAGCAGTCTGTCGCTGAAGCTCTTCCTCCATCTGGAGATGATACTATTTAGTGTATGCAGTGGATTCTCCATGATTGACAGGAGGCTGCTTAGTGCCCGTTGCTCTACCAGATGTCAAACTCCAGCTCCATGCCTACAATAGAGCCTGCCTTCCTCACCAGTTTGTCCAGGCGTGAGGTGTCCTTCATTATGCTGCCTCCCAGCACACCACTGCATAGAAGAGGGCACTCACCCACAACCATCTGATAGAACATCTGCAGCATCTTATTGTATATGTTGAAGGCGCCAGCCTTCTAAGGAGTATATCGCTCTGTCCTCTCTTCTGAGCATCATTATTGGCAGTCAGTCCAATTTATCATCCAGCTGCACTCACAGGTATTTATAGGTCTGCACCCTCTGCATAGTCACTTCTGATAATCACAGGGTCCAGGAGGGCCTGGGTCTCTAAAATCCACCACCAGCTACTTGGTTTTGCTGGTGTTCAGGTGTAAGTGGTTTAAGTCACACCATTTAACAAAGTCCTTGATTAAGTTCCTATACTCCTCCTCCTGCCACCCTGATGCAGCTCCACGATAACATTGTCATCAGCAAACTTTTGCGACTGACAGGACTCCCAGTTATGGAAGTCCGATGTATAAAGGCGAATAGGATCGGAGAAAGTCAGTGCCCTACGATGCCTGTGTTGCTGACTACAATGTCAGACCTGCAGTTCCGAGGCCATACTGGTTTCCTGTCGTAAGATAGTCCACAATCCATGCCACCAGGTATGAATCTACTCCCATCTCTGTCAGCTTGTCCCTAAGGAGCAGAGAGGTTGGATGGTATTGAAGGTCAGAGAAGTCCAGAAACATAATTCTTACAGCACCTCTGTCCAAGTGGGAGAGGATCGATGTAACATATAGATGATGGCATCCTCGCTCCCACCTTCTCTGGTATGTGAACTGCAGTGGGTGAGGGCATGGCGGACCTGTGGCTTAGGTGGTGAAGCAACAACGCTCCATGGTCTCATCATGTGCGTCAGGCGACAGGCGGAAGTCATTCAGCTCACTGGGACAGATACCTTTGGGACTGGGGATGCAAGATGTTTCCAAAGCAGGACTCTCCCTGTTCCAGGCTCAGGTTAAGGCTGAGGACTCCCCAGCTCCAGTGCACAGGCCTTCATCAGTCTGGCGATACTCCATCTGGACCCTCTGTTTGCTGGCATGAAGTCTCCCTGCTCTCTGCTACCTTGGCTGCTATTGTGCGTGGGAAACTCTCTCCATGCTGGTATCAGCAGAAGGATGGGTGGAGGGTGAGTACTCGGCGTGAGGTGGGTTAGGGTGGTCAAACCTGTAACCCCTTGTTGCAACTCTTGAGC
>NW_024385664.1:0-25699 GCF_016835505.1 Polypterus senegalus
GCACTTTTTCAAATTGTAATCACTCCACTTTTTCATGTAGTTATTTACTTTATTTATTAATTTTGGCACAAATGTCCTTATCAGTCTAGTTCATATTCTAAACTCCAATATTTAATGTTCTTCCTGAATCAGGAGGAACACAAGCCTCACTTTTAGTGCCAGGTAAGATTCTAACAATAACCGGCTCATGTTAATCAGCCTCATACTAGCAGATGTTAAATAATGTTTTCCCCAACTCTTTGCAATCCCATGGAACTGCCTACATAGATGACAGTTTAGCTGATAATATACCGCAGAACACGTAGGTTCTGTTGTAGTGTGCGGTGAGCTTGGGGTGATCCGGTCTTAAGATGTTTTTTAATCTCCTCTGTGACTTAGTATTTGTACATTTTAGTTTTACTGCCTTATCTTTGTGATAGGGGCGAGTCAATGTTTCATTTTGGAATAATAATGTCTAGCTTAACTCTACCCCTGACTATGATCCCTGCACAAACCCTGGTCCTTGGACTCGTATTCAAGAAGATTGCAGACACTTGTTGACTCTTGGAATCACAGTTTAAACTTACGTCCCCTTCACCCTGAATGCTACTAAAACCAAGGGCGCTTTTTCACAAACAGAGGGGAAAGCAGTTTTCAATGACAGCCATCCTATGTATCCTGGACTACCTAAAAGAAAGAATAAACCTCACAGTTTTAGTAAAATTTTAATCCTTGTGCTAATACATATAATACAGTAGATATCATGTAACTATTCACTAAAAACATTTTCCATCCTGATTGGCCTAACGTGTCCAAAACCTAATCATCATCAGCCCTGTAGTGTACAGGTTCCTATAACCTCCTATAACCGTTCTTATTTTCAGGGGCTCATAACTGATGTAAAATGGAAGGCTATTACCAAGCATTCACAGAATTTCTAAAACGTTGTATTATACAAAGCCCCTGAGTACCAAAGTGGTTATAACCTGTTGATGAAAAAGCTGTTTTAAATTAAAGCCTGAACAAGATAACTGTTTTCTAATCATCATATAAAATGCTTAGTAAATAAAGAGAGACTAAATACAATTTATAACAAAATGGAACCCGTGGATGGCTGAATAAACAAGGGAATCTAACTTAGCTTGAAATGCAAGAGTGTTTTAGAAAATAAAACCCTACACAGTGGTTTTCAAACTGGGGCTGACCACGCTAGGCACAAAGTAACAAAAAGGGGACTCAAGATGTGAAAAAAGAAAACAAGAGTCAAAAATATGAAAAATACATCTATTGAACCCAAAACAAATTAACTTAAACTACCTTCTGATACAGAAAAATAAATATAGAGATAGATAAATGTTGATACAAGTTAATAGGTATAATAAAATATGCAAATAAAGTGTCATGAGAATAAAATCAGATTTTTTCATGATTAGCAGGCCAAAGAACTGGCCATTTGAGAAAAAATAATCGTACATTTATGTTGTAAGCAGAATCTGAATGACTTGGGCTGGCAAGAAAACATATATGACAGAAGATATCAGATGTCTCCAGTTCCTTTAGGGACTTTATACTGGCTATTATAATTTAAAAGGAGTATAGAAATTAAGTTCTATGCTTTGTTTGGGGTGGATGTGATCAGAAAGGCACTGATGCTTCCAAAGATCAATCAGGAAAACTGTTGGAAAATGGGCAGAACTCTTTTGGAAACTAGGATTTTTCTTATAATGTTTTAAAATCGGACCTTTACAAAGATGCTATTAGATGCTTTATTTTCTAAAGATCCTTTATTTTCATGTTAAAGCAACCGGTCGTTTTACTTGGCTACTGAACATGTATTTTTGTTCGCTAGTGCTTTAGTGTTTCATTAAGAATTACCCGAATATCTGATCATTAGTTTAAGAAGAAAGAGTAATTAGCTCTGCTATTTTGTGAGCTATACAAGCGTGCTGAGCGGTTGGCTCCCATTTATGAGGTCACTAGCACGAGCTAAAGCTGCTGATTTAAAAAAAAAAAACATGATTTTAGTTCTATGAACTTCGGAGGGGCAAAAAGGGCTTCTTACATCCCCTGCCTCTAGTTAAACCAGCACAACTTACTATGGCCTCCTGTGCATTCTTATAAACCTCCATTTAAATGCACAAGTGTATTTACAGAGTTTTCCTTTGTCCAAAGGCTCCTAGGTGATAGAAATGAGCTAAGCAAAACACTAAAATCACTGATCGCAGCAAATCCTAAAACACACGTGGAATCTGTCTCGTGTGGTGTGGGGTTACTTTTAAAAATAACTTCATTATATTATACACTAGCAAAATACCAGGCCATAAAGGAGAAGTAGTGTGTTAAAGAAGCAATGAATGTAATTGTTTTGTCACTGTTGTGAGTGATGAGTATTGCTGTCATATATATTTACATACACACAAACATATATATATACATATCTATACATATACACATATATATACACACACACACACACGTATACATACATATATATCTACATATATACATATACATACACACATACACACACATATATACACACACAGCTATTTCAGATCAGTGCAATACGCTGCTTGTTAAAACGGATAACTCCTGCTCTTACGTGCAAGTCTGCGTGGATATTATGAACTATCGTATTTGTTCAAGTTCTATTTAAATTTTAAATAGAAGGAATTTTTATTTAGTCGACAGAAATATCTTTGGTAGGAATGGTAAAAACAGACAGGAATATTATTCGTGAATAAATCAACTCAAACCTTAAACAACTTATAATATTTTGCTCTCCATAAAAATATATCCTGTCTAAATTATACAAGTTAGAAATACAGTAAACGTTAAAAGAACAAACATTCAAATTTCTTTACTCTTATGTAATTTTATATAAAAATAAACTTAGATTTTAAATATCCCAAAAGATTTTGCTCTCCATAAAAATATATCCTGTCAAAATTATACAAATTCAAATATGAACATGCTGCATAACAAAACCTGGAAATATAAATAAAATGTGTTCCTTTTAGCAATAACAAATCAAATCATTCAGTTGTCTTTGCTCATATGTCATTTTAGAGCTGGACGCCTGGCATCTTTTTTTGGCAACAGGTTCGTTTATGTTTGGTGTGAGGTTCTGTGTTGTGGAGATTCTCAGGATGGATTGCAGGTGCTCATCAGTGAGGCGACTCCTGTGTGCTGTTTTGTTAGTCTTTATCACTGAGAAGAGCTTCTCACACAGATATGTGCTACCAAACATGCACAAGGTTCGAGCCGCATGTAGACGGACTTTTTGTTCACCAAAGCGCCGTGCAAACTCAGTGCGCTCAGTTTATCAGCAAAGTGCGTATTTTGGGAACACCGTAGTGACGACTTGGTTCAACATTACTTGGCAACAGGGAAAGAGGGGAAAGTTGCACTGGTGCATTTGTGTCTCCCATAAAAGCAGCTTTACTTGAAATCACTTTGTGATTGTGCACGGGTAAAAACGTCCGCTGAAGTGTCAGATTCTTATTTAATTCTTCTGCTTTCTGTATCTTCTGCATTGCATTCAGGTCTTTCAGGTTACCCTGATGTTTTGTGTCATAGTGCCGTCTTAGATTAAATTCTGTAATTACAGCCACATTAGCTCCACAAATGAGACACACGGGTTCAGTAAACATATACTCAGCCTCCCATCGGTTTTAAAGGCTCTATTTTCAGAATCAACTTTTCTCTTCAGCATCGTGTGAGCTAGCTTCGCAATAACTTGCAGCATCATAAGCTAGACTTGATTAACGCGGTAAGTGTTCGCCAAGGCAGCTGAAGCGCTGCATTATGGGATCTGTAGTTTATTGTGTTACCAGCGCTTCATATACCCGGACATTAATAACAATAATACAGTATATAAAATGATCTCACGGGCGGATATAATTACACGCGGGCTGGATGTGGCCCGGCCCTTGAGTTTGACACATATGGACTAAATAGAACTTGAAAATATATATTTTTTAAATGTGATCGCAATTCAGATAGAGTTGACGCAAGACTACAGCCTGCATGCCTCAATAAGTCATCCTCCCTCGCTCTTACTTTTTACCGTTCATCTAATGAATACACTGAGTATGGCTTTACCAAAACAATCATTGATGGCGAATAAAGTATCCATTATTCGAGTATGTAGATCGGGATATATATATATACATATATATATACCTGTGTATCGCAGCGAGAAGTAGTGTGTTAAAAAGCTAGAAAAGAAAAGGGAACATTTTAAAAATAACGTAACATGACTGTCAATATACAGTATTTGTTTTGTGAGTGTTACTGAGTGTTGCTGTCATCAAGGATTTGATTATCATTATTTCTTTCAATCAGGTTCGTATTTGTAGGATGTGTTGTGTTCAAGTTACATTCCGTGTTTGTCAATCGTTGTAAAGATGACAGGTTTCATTCATCGATTCATTTCTTACTGCATCAATAAACAGCTCGTCTTCTTCTTTATCTGAGACCTGACACACTGCATGCACAGGTTTTTTACACTGTCTTCCTTTAGCGGGACATTGACTTTTTCCACCGTGTGCTTTGTTTCCACAGTAGCTGGATTTATGAATATGCTTGTATGTATCAGACGCTTCATATTTTTGCTGCCTTTTCAATTGTGTAATTCGGTTTTTGTTCAGCGCTCTTTGGAACTGTTGCTTTTATCTGTGCACTGCGCCAGTTCACGTGAGCCGCTCGGTGTACATGCATCGAAGGTTCCCAGCTGTGCTGGTGCCATCTCGTGCTATGTCCATGGCTGTATTTAATGTTACCTTAGTCCTGGCACTTAAAACTTTCTCTCGCAGTTTCGCTGAGTTTGTACCAAACACCACCCTGACCATCTCATCTTCCTCTGCATAAGCACAGTCCTTCACCCGTGAATATTTAGTGGAGTTTGCTATTGGATTGCCGCTGACGGACGGCCTTATATGGGCAGGCACTAAATTACAAACGCCAGCGCAGCCTGTCTATGAACTTAATTTAAAGTGTAGGTTTACATCGTGCTTTGTTTCGAGTAGCAGAACTCATAAATATGGTTGTATATGTCACTCGCCGCTTCTTATTGTTTCGCTGCCTTCTAAATTATATAATGCATGTTTTCTTCAGCGCTTTTTGGAGGTCTTCCTGGTTTTCTATGTACTGCGTGATTACGTGAAGGCGTGATGATGTCACACGAATCTCTGCCCCACGGCATTCAAGCTCATCTCCATTACAGTAAATGGAGAAAACAGCTTCCAGTTATGACCATTACGCGTAGAATTTCGATATAAAACCTGCCCAACTTTTGTAAGGAAGCTGTAAGGAATGAACCTGCCAAATTTCAGCCTTCCACCCACACGGGAAGTTGGAGAATTAGTGATGAGTGAGTGAGTGAGTGAGGGCTTTGCCTTTTATTAGTATAGATACAAAATAAATAACCAAACATGTTATATAGTGTAAGGGACAGCAGGTATGGGCGGCATCTCGACATGTACAGGATCTTGTTCGTTAGCCTGGGTACAAGCCCCTATTAAACCTGAGGCCACGGAAGGAATAGAGAGCTTTTACAGGCAGAAGTGTTAAAAAGAGACACAAGGCGTTTGTAGCACGAGACTGCTCCATGTCTTTAAAGGTGATAAATCAAAGTTTAGGTTTGTACATGACCTAATCCTAACAAATTCCTGAGACTACCAGCCGGTGAGCTCTCTGAGGGTCTCCCAGCAGGGGTGGGTGCTCAAACGGGTGGGCTCAGTTGTTTGCAAGCGAACTTGCAGAGTCCTCCCCGTGAGTGGGGTGCTTACAGATCCTGACTTTACTTTCTGTGTGTAGAGCGAGAGCAGGGGCTGCTCGCAGGGGGTCTGCAGCTTGGTCTTTCTCTCTGGGAAATCAGCTTCATTGCTAAAACTGTTTTTACTGCAGAGTCCGTCACTGGGAAACCTGATTTAGCTGAAGTGTGAAATCGCCTGCTGGAACCATCACCCCCTCCCTGAGCCATGCGGGCTGCTTGCTTCCACAAGATGTTTCCTTAGGGTCAACTGAAGATACCTGTATTTAAAATGTGGGGTGAGTTTGAATAGAAAAGGGCTTGTTTTAGATCGATTGTCATACAAATTATATTAAGTAATATAATTACAAATTGTACAGCCCAGGCTAGATTTTTAGACGTCTCAAACGTGATTTAAAAGGGAACTACTGCATAATTTTTAACTATGTGTGAATTTTAAAGGGCTGAACTAGCAGTTATGTCAAGCTTTACAAGCTAATCTTTAAAATTCCCTAAACTTTAAAAGATCCATCCGTCATGGGCAGAGGTCTGCACGGTGTTCACACTTTATTTTATTTTATGACACTGTATATTAGACCTATAACCTTCTCTTGCCTGTCATGGAGCTCTGTCTAATTACCTGAAGTTACAGGAATTGGGAAGTGATGAACTATTTTGGTAAGAATATGTTTTAAGGTCTACATAAGTAAGAGTATAAAGGGGAAAGTGTCACCCTAGGGCCTACCATGACAAAACAAAAATCATAATTGGGCTTTTCTGTTTTAACTTTTAATTAAAAATAGTAAAATGATTTCTAATTATCACCTGTGTAAATAGAAACAATTTCAGTTTTTGAGTAGACAGAAAATATCAAAATTTTGCTAGTGTAACAGTAAGTGCTTTTACATGCACGCATACAAAACTGGGATAAGGTGGAAAACCTGCTTTCTTATAAATATCCGTTAAAATGCACAAGTGTATTTAGAGAGGTTTCTTTTGTCAAAAGGCTCCTAGGTGATAGAAATGAGCTAAGCAAAACAAACGTGGAATCCGTCTCTCTTGACCAGTGTAGTGATACTTCATTATATTATACTTACAAAAGAGTAACCAAGCCTGCTATATAGTGTAAGGGATGACAGGCATGGGCTGGCCTCTCGAAAGTACAGGACATGTTTCATTACTCAGCCAGGAGGACAATGTAATTAAGGAAATTAGGGTTTTGCTCTTTTTAGTAACTGTCTTTTGTCTGATTTTAGACAGACCCCGGAAAATAAGCCCTAAGGTTAAGCTCTGTATATATGTGAATATTTTTGATATCAGCCACCAATCAGCCCAGGCTAGACGTCTCAAACGTGATTTAAAAGGGAACTGCGGAATATTATTTAACTATGTGTGATTTTTAAAGGGCTGAACTAGCAGTTATCTCAAGCTTTACAAGCTAATCTTTAAAATCCCTTAACTTTAAAAGATCCATCGACAGAGGGTCTGCGCGGTCTCAAGCCCGCTGACATATGGGGGTAGGGCAGTTTATCGACAGCTGCTGACAAGCGGGGGAACTCGCAGGGCCTCACCCGGGAATGGGTGCTCGAAGCACACAACTATGCGAAGGCGATCGCGCTCCACGCTGCAGCAGGAGCTGTCTCAGCCCATGTCTGCGCTCTGAGAGAGAAAGAGACAGAGCACACAGGCCTGCTTGCAAGGGGGTCTGCTAAAAGCGGGGCTGCTTGATTTCTTTCTGAGAAACCTGCTTCATTGCTAAGAATGTTTTTACTGCAGAGTCTGTCACTGGGAACCTGATTCAATGTTGGTTGAGGAATTTCTGTGAGATGGAAAAGGATGGACCTGTAAGTGATAAAGCAAAGATGAGATAGATATTTTAATGGCATGTTCATATTAAAATCATAGATAGAACCGAAGAAAATGCTTTGCTTTTTATACAGCACTTTCAGAAGTGGCGGAAGTGGTGGGGAGACCGCCAGTAGGTGCGGCCTGACCCCGGGGCCAGAAACAGGGTGCGATCACCCTGACTGACTTAGACCATGTCTTTGATCTCACAGTTTGTTATCTGTGTGTGAGATGGAAAAATAAGCAGCTTAACTTAGTTTGAAGCAAAGATGAGATGTTTTCATGGCTTGCTCATCTTAAAATCGTAGATAAAACAAAATGCTTCACTTTTTAAGCTTTCGGCAGGGAAATGTGGGGGACTGGGAAGTGTGGGGGACCGGGCAGTGTGGGGAGACTGTCCGTCAGGGTACGGATGGGAACGTCCTCGGATCGGTGCTGGGGCGACTTTGGGCTTGTCTGATCTGGTCAGGACATGCCCATGGCATGTCTGAGCTTGTCGAGTTAAAGGCTGTAACACGCCGGGCTTGTCTTTCAGGAGAGTGGGCGGGCGGGTTCAAACAGCGGTCAGACATCCAACACACGGACCGTTCACAGTTTATTTTACCCAGCAGGTGCGGGCGGGTTTAAACATCGGTCAGACATCCATCAAACGGCCCTTGACAGTTTATTGAACCAATCGGATGCAAGGGGAGGTTCAAGGAGGAGTCTGGCGGGGACAGGGGTCCCTGGACCAATCCGTCACCAGGGGCAGTGCCAAAGGGGCGGAGATAGGTCACATGGAGGGGCAGGGAATTCCGGCGTGGCGTAATCAGGATGCGATGGGGCGGAACCTCGGTATGACGTCAGAGGGGTGGGGTTTAAAAGTCATTAATCATTATGATTGACAGCTCTAATTGCGATTTTGAGACAAACCCCATGCCTATAACTATTCTCATCATCTCTGTCCACCACCCAGTCCTAGTGTATGGTTGTTGTTTCTTGGCGTGATGTCCTGCAGTTATCTGCATTACTTTGAACTTCAATATGGTCCATTCAGACACTGAGTCCCTGATTTCTGTCAGTATTAATCTGCACTTGTTCTAATGGTGAAAACTGACCTCCTCCTAACAGATACATCTGCAAAAACATTTGAGCCTTCCAGGTCTATCCAGGTTGTGCTCCATCTAAAGCGCCATCAGATCATATGAAGACAAAGTCAACTATTGTGCACATATGTGGCTACCAGGAGAACAAATGAATAATCATGTGTTTGAAAGTCAGAGGAAATGTAAAAATAATAAAATTAAATTGAAGGAAACGAACAACATTGAAACAACATATAAAAGTTTTTTAACATTGTGCTAATTTAAGAATTATATTCCTAGAGATAAAATATATAAAGATGTGGATTTTTCAGTTGGTTTTGTACAGATGAACTTGCACCACATCCAGTGTTGTTTCCTGCCAAGCATCTACAGCTGCCAGCTTCTGTACTTCTGTCTTGGAGGATACCGGTTGGGGAAAGTCTTAAAATATGGGCACTGGCCGGGGACCCCAGGAGCATAGGGGCCCACAATGTTTCTGATGCCTATTTATGATTCAGTTTTGCTGTCAGGGGCTCCTACTTATCCTGGGGCCTATGATGATGTTAAGATGGTCCTGTGTGACTGCCAGGATCAGCCTCTTCCTATTTCTGATTGGTTAGCTTGTATCGTCATAATGAAGTAGACAGTCTTCTGCTTTTTCAAAACACATCCCATTCACAAATGGATGGAATGGACATGAACTGTAACTTAAATAGTCAATGAAAACACATAATGAATGTATATAAGGAATGGATACTTACTAAATGAAGAACTGAAATGCAGTGGCAGAGGGGTAGTTACACTCTTTTTACTTTCTTTCTAGACATTTTATTAAGTAGTGGAGTGAAAATAATAGCAAAAATTATAGGCACAACACTTTTATCAGTGACAGCAAAAACACAACCAGCCCTATGATCTTCTGAGACAGGACTGCCTGTGAGGTGGTCTACATCCTGTATGGACTGGAGGGCAATTTAAATGGCTTCATCGATGCACATGTGTGTTTTGAAAATTTTCGGGTGCAGTTTCAGAAGATGGGGTAGTGAATCTTGGATTCAAACCTTAACGAGTCATAAGAGCAAATTTCTGTATGGGGAGATTAGAAATAATGAGGTATTGGTTTACACTTGAGTAATAAAAGCCAGCATTACAACTGGTGTAGAAAAATGAAAAAGTTGAAACATTTGGAAAATGGCAAGAAAGTTGCAATATGATAGTTCCATTATAGTAAATCCAGTTCATTCCAGTGGTGCAAACACAGCAATACTGAGAAACAAAATAGAACTTGGTCTTTTGGGTGAGTTTTTGCCCCACTTTGCCATTGTAGGCACATACATTTTGTTGTTGACACTACTCTATGTTGTAATGTACGCTGACACTGGATGGTGTTTGCCATGTGTTATTGTATTAGGATTCAGGAATTTGTTCTTTTAAGGCAACCAGATGTCACACTGTTATCAAAGCTGAAAAATACATTAATATGTAATACTGTGATTTATGAGCATGGTTTTTCCTAAAATACTTATTACATACATACATTTTCTGAGTGAGTAATCCAGACACATTTTTCAGGTAGCTGTGACAAACTGAAGATTTTATGTGACCTTCGGGACTTGTAGTGATTTGAGCAGGTGCAGTGTTAGGATATAGCAGGTAGAGGCAGATAATGAAAGAAGGTACTATGCTGTTTGAAGAAAGCAAAATCCGAATATAACATTGAACAGAAGAACGCAAAAATAGCTCATTGAATCAGCTAAGATGGTAGGATAGACTTTAAACTATACACTGTGTTGGTCATTGGAAAGCGCAGGTTTGAAAGCTCATCAGAGTGTCAAAGAGCCAGAAGACACCTGGCACAGATGGAAGAAGCTCATTTGCACAGTTGTGATGTCGACTCTGTGGCCAATAAAATGGCTCTGATACATCTTAAAGATGACAATGCAATCATCCTATGGCTTGTCTTTGTCTGTACATCTATACTACTAAAAGGCAAAGCCCTCACTCACTCACTCACTCACTGACTCATCACTAATTCTCCAACTTCCCGTGTGGGTGGAAGGCTGAAATTTGGCAGGTTCATTCCTTACAGCTTCCTTACAAAAGTTGGGCAGGTTTTATATCGAAATTCTACGCGTAATGGTCATAACTGGAAGCTGTTTTTCTCCATTTACTGTAATGGAGATGAGCTTGAACGCCGTGGGGGCGGAGTTTCGTGTGACATCATCACGCCTCCCACGTAATCACGCAGTAAATAAAAAACCAGGAAGACCTCCAAAAGCGCTGAAGAAAACATGCATTATATAATTGAGAAGGCAGCTAAACAATAAGAAGCGGCGAGTGACATATACAACCATGTTCATGAGTTCTGCTACTGGAAACAAAGCACGATGTAAACCTACACTTTAAATTAAGTTCATAGACAGGCTGCGCTGGCGTTTGTAATTTAGTGCCTGCCCATATAAGGCCGTCCGTCAGCGGCAATCCAATAGCAAACTCCCACTAAATATTCACGGGTGAAGGACTGTGCTTATGCAGAGGAAGATGAGATGGTCAGGGTGGTGTTTGACACAAACTCAGCGAAACTGCGAGAGAAAGTTTTAAGTGCCAGGACTAAGGTAACATTAAATACAGCCATGGACATAGCACGAGATGGCACCAGCACAGCTGGGAACCTTCGATGCATGTACACCGAAGGCTCACGTGAACTGGCGCAGTGCACAGATAAAAGGCAACAGTTTCAAAGAGCTGAACAAAACCGAATTACACAATTGAAAAGGCAGCAAAAATATGAAGCGTCTGATAAGCATATTCATAAATCCAGCTACTGTGGAAACAAAGCACACGGTGGAAAAAGTCAATGTCCCGCTAAAGGAAGACAGTGTAAAAAAACGTGCATGCAGTGTGTCAGGTCTCAGATAAAGAAGAAGACGAGCTGTTTATTGATGCAGTAAAAAAACGAATCGATGAATGAAACCTGTCATCTTTACAACGATTGACAAACACGGAATGTAACTTGAACACAACACATCCTACAAATACGAACCTGATTGAAAGAAATAATGATAATCAAATCCTTGATGACAGCAACACTCAGTAACACTCACAAAACAAATACTGTATATTGACAGTCATGTTACGTTATTTTTAAAATGTTCCCTTTTCTTTTCTAGCTTTTTAACACACTACTACTCGCTGCTGATACGCGGGTATATATATATGTATATATATATATATCCCGATCTACATACTCGAATAATGGATACTTTATTCGCCATCAATGATTGTTTTGGTAAAGCCATACTCAGTGTATTCATTAGATGAACGGTAAAAAAGTAAGAGCGAGGGAGGATGACTTATTGAGGCATGCAGGCTGTAGTGCGCCAACTCTATCTGAATTGCGCGATCACATTTGAAAAATATATCTTTTCAAGTTCTATTTAGTCCATATGTGTCAAACTCAAGGGTCGCGGGCCACATCCGACCGTGTAATTATATCCGCCCGAGATCATTTTATATACTGTATTATTGTTATTAAAGCCCGGGTATATGAAGCGCTGGTAACACAATAAACTACAGATCCCATAATGCAGCGCTTCAGCTGCCTTGCCGAACAGTTACCGCGTTAATCAAGTCTAGCTTATGATGCTGCAAGTTATTGCGAAGCTAGCTCACACGATGCTGAAGAGAAAAGTTCATTCTGAAAATAGAGCCTTTAAAAACCGATGGGAGGCTGAGTATATGTTTACTGAACCCGTGTGTCTCATTTGTGGAGCTAATGTGGCTGTAATTACAGAATTTAATCTAAGACGGCACTATGAACAAAACATCAGGGTAACCTGAAAGACCTGAATGCAATGCAGAAGATACAGAAAGCAGAAGAATTAAATAAGAACCTGACACTTCAGCGGACGTTTTTACCCGTGCACAATCACAAAGTGATTTCAAGTGAAGCTGCTTTTATGGGAGACACAAATGCACCAGTACACCTTGCCCCACTTTCCCTGTTGCCAAGTAATGTTAAACCAAGTCGTCACTACGGTGTTCCCAAATACGCGCTTTGCTGATAAACTGAGCGCACTGAGTTTGCACGGCGCTTTGGTGACTTTGAAGAACAAAAAAAGTCCGTCTACATGCGGCTCGAACCTTGTGCATGTTTGGTAGCACATATCTGTGTGAGAAGCTCTTCTCAGTGATAAAGACTAACAAAACAGCACACAGGAGTCGCCTCACTGATGAGCACCTGCAATCCATCCTGAGAATCTCCACAACACAGAACCTCACACCAAACATAAACGAACCTGTTGCCAAAAAAAGATGCCAGGCGTCCAGCTCTAAAATGACATATGAGCAAAGACAACTGAATGATTTGATTTGTTATTGCTGAAAGGAACACATTTTATTTATATTTCCAGGTTTTGTTATGCAGCATGTTCATATTTGAATTTGTATAATTTTGACAGGATATATTTTTATGGAGAGCAAAATCTTTTGGGATATTTAAAATCTAAGTTTATTTTTATATAAAATTACATAAGAGTAAAGAAATTTGAATGTTTGTTCTTTTAATGTTTACTTTATTTCTAACTTGTATAATTTAGACAGGATATATTTTTATGGAGAGCAAAATATTATAAGTTGTTTAAGGTTTGAGTTGATTTATTCAGGAATAATATTCCTGTCTGTTTTACCATTCCTACCAAAGATATTTCTGTCGACTAAATAAAAATTCCTTCTATTTAAAATTTAAATAGAACTTGAACAAATCGATAGTTCATAATATCCACGCAGACTTGCACGTAAGAGCGGAGTTATCCATTTTAACAAGCAGCGTATTGCACTGATCTGAAATAGCTGTGTGTGTATATATGTAGATATGTATGTATATGTATATATATGTTTATATATGTGTGTGTGTATGTATATATATATATATATATGTATTTTGTGTATATATGTGTGTGTATGTATTGTGACAGTAGGGGCAGTAGTGCACCCTTGAACCCTCAGGTACAACTCCAGACACCAGGTAAAAGTCCAGAACCTTTTATTTTGTTCTTCCATGCACCAAGCACCCTCCACACTACTCATACAATATACTCTATCAATAAACACTCCTCCTCGCCCAGACACTTAGCCACCCTTCCTCCCAGCTCAGCTCGGTGTCTGGACTGAGGCACCGTCCTTTATAGCCCCTGACCGGAGGTATTCCTGTCCTGACAGTCCATAGTTCCTTACTCCTTCCGGGTCAGGGCAATCAGTCCTTTCTTTAACCCGGGAGCACGTTGTTCGCTCCTGTCACGTGACCATGGCGTACTCCCGGTCATAGGGCATGAAAGAGCCCATAAGCCCCCACAGCGACTCCTGATGGCCCCAAGGTATCCAGCAGGGTTGTGTAAAATACTACAAGGTCCATAATGCCCTGCTGGACCTCGGGCATGATCCTGCTGTCGGGAGAGCTCCTCCTGGCGGCCTGGGGTGCGGACCGGCATGGAAAGCCGGCAATCCTCCACATTTCCCCCCCCTCAGCGACGACAACTGGGGCGGAGCGTCTGGCCCCGCGAGGGACGTCCTCCTCCAAGAGGACGCGTCAACCGGACCCTGGCTGTGGTGTCCATGTCTCCCGCGCAACCTTGGGGAATGGTGTATCCTTTATCGCCCGCTCCCTGTCCTTCGGGAACAGTCTCGCCACTCATGGCCCAGGCGACGGCAGTTGTAACACCGACGATGTCCCCCTGGGTGTCTCCCTCTGCGAGACCAGAAACACCTCGGGAATTCCGTCAGCGTCACCTCCGCCCCTTTCTCCGCCAAGGAAGGGCTTATGGCCGCTTTGCTGCCCTTTAGCCCTCCCTCCGATATGTCAGGAGACCCGCTTTGGTTTGGGGACCTCCTGTTTCATCTGGGCTTGTGCTCAGCTTGAGGCTCTCTATGGAAAGGAGAGAGCCTCGTTGCTGTCTGCACACCCGTTGTCCCTACGCTTATTAGGTTCCGCGTCATTAGTACTGACTTCGCCCGATGTACAGCACCATCCAGCTGCACCGGCACGAGCGGCGCTCCGCCGGCGCTCCTATCACCGGCGCTACCCCGCACGCCAGACCGATCGGGTCCTGGAGAGTTGCACAGCCCCGGAAAGCCACGTCAAACGCATGCCCCGGGCTGTTTGCTTCGTTCCCCAACCATTCGGTCATCGTGCTCCCGTCTCTTGTCGGGCACACGGTGCTTTGACAACCGCTACTCATCATCTGCGGTGCCCGATCGCACTGTGTTCCCTTACACTCTACGACGCGGGACGGACTCACCTGTACTCCCGCATCGATCATCTCCGGAGCTTCCCAACCCAGCCGCTGCACGTAGTCCTGCAGAGCCTTTAACGGGTTGCGGCCGTCGCTCCCAAGTCCTCCACATGTTCCTTCAGCTGTTGTAAATCCTGTAAGAAACGGTGAAGGCGCGAGGTATTCCTCGAGCCTCCATAAGTCCCAGAGTTAATGTTTACGGCCGGAGTTGTTTGCGCTTCCGCATTCGTTTCACCTACCAGCCGGAGCCAATGAGCACGTCCGCTCCTGGCACGTGCTCTGCTGGGCTTCACGGAGGCTTCTGGGACATGGAGTCCAAAGAGGAACGGGTAGCCTGCAGCGCGGACTGCGATCTGCGTCTTTTAATTTGTCGGCAGACCGATCAGTCACTTCCTGCTCCTCTTGATTCTTTTTAAATTGTGGCGCTGCTTCGCTCGCCGCCTCCTTCCCTTTCAGGAAGCTCGGATCCGTCGGGGAATTACTGACCTCACCGAAGGATCCTTTCTGACTGTCTTCCGCCTCCATCGCGAGGTCACGCGTGGTGGCTTTCGCCGTATGGGCTTCCCCTTTCGGACTCCTAGACTGGCCCGGCTTCTTCTTGTCGGCCATCTTGCCTAGGTGTGAGGCGGGCGTGCTCTTTGTCCGCTTTGTGCAGACAGGCCTCTGCAAAACAAGAAATTAAAGGCTCCGCGGTTCGAGTGCTCTCCCAGCACTTACCTCGAACATAGCCGATCCCGCTCCAACTCCCAGTAGTAATCTTGAGTCGCGATCCTGCAGCGTTCGGCTGTCGCCCGCCGGATTTGCTCGGCTTTAGCCTGTGCCCGATCTTCCTCGTGGGGAGCCGTCGCTAGCCGTCTCGCGTCCTGGTCTGCCTTCTGGGAGCGCGGCCTTTTGTTGGAGCATGAGGCAGTCATCCGAGAAGCTGCTGCGATTTTCTCGGGCGTCTACAAAACATGACAAGAATAAACCCGAAACATCAGCGGTTCACCTGCAGCTCCCTCCATAGGGGATGGCGGAACCCCGGACTATCTAGGGAGTCCGAGGCGCGACAGCGGTCCGTGTCCTGATTGACGCGCTACCCGGGCTAACTCAGCCCGAATTAGCTCTCGGTCCTCCTCGCCCCGGTCAGGTAGGTCCAGGACCTCTCGGCGTCCGTCAGGCCCTGCAGCCAGCTGGGACTGACCTTCTTTTCCGGTCTTCTTGCCCATTTTCCTGCAAAATGGGATGGCACGCACAGTTGCAGCTTTCGGTAGCGGGTGGTGTTTGCACCTCCGTGAAAAGATGGGGAATTCCCGAGGGTTGTCTGCCCACACAAAATTTGTTTTTAATGCAGGTCCTCTGCCAACAGACGGCCAGAGAATCCTGCCGGCTACGCCAGTGTGACAGTAGGGGGCAGTAGTGCACCCTTGAACCCTCAGGTACAACTCCAGACACCAGGTAAAAGTCCAGAACCTTTTTATTTTGTTCTTCCGTGCACCAAGCACCCTCCACACTACTCATACAATATACTCTATCAATAAACACTCTTCCTCACCCAGACACTTAGCCACCCTTCCTCCCAGCTCAGCTCGGTGTCTGGACTGAGGCACCGTCCTTTATAGCCCCTGACCCGAGGTATTCCTGTCCTGACAGTCCATAGTTCCTTACTCCTTCGGGTCAGGGCAATCAGTCCTTTCTTTAACCGGGAGCACGTTGTTCGTTCCTGTCACGTGACCATGACGCGTACTCGGGTCATAGGGCATGAAAGAGCCCATAAGCCCCCACAGTGACTCCTGATGGCCCCAAGGTATCCAGCAGGGTTGTGTAAAAATACTACAAGGTCCATAATGCCCTGCTGGACCTCGGGGCATGATCCTGCTGTCGGGAGAGCTCCTCCTGGTGGCCTGGGGTGCGGACTGGCATGGAAAGCCGGCAATCCTCCACAGTATGTATGTGTGTATGTATATGTATGTGTATATATGTAGATATATATATGTATGTATATATGTGTATATATATAGATATGTATATATATATGTTTATGTGTGTGTGTGTAAATATATATATATATATATATATATTGTCAGGGATGCCAGGGGCCATGACCCGGCCGGGAGCCAGGAGGGACCGGAAGAGGGTCAGAGCCCTGCCTGGATCACGTGGGGTTCACCTTCCGGGTTGCTTTGGGGACCACGGGTCAAGGGCATGGAAGCCTTTCCCTGTAGGAGCCCGTGGTCACCGCCAGGAGGCCCAATGCCTTGGGACTTGTTTCCCCAGCACTCCTGCCACACCAGGAAGTGCTGGGGAAGATTTAACGCCGCCCGGAGAGCAGCCGGGAGGACAGCCGGCACTTCCGCCACGCTGGGGCGTGGCAACTAAGGAATGCCGGGAACACCAGGTGCTCATCCGGTCAGCTATAAAGGGGCCGTCTCCTTCATTCAGAGCTGGAGTCGGGTGGAAGGAGGACGAAGCAGTGGAGAGTGGAGGCGCCCGAAGAAAGGCATTGTGGCCAGGACTTTGTGTGATTTGGGGTTTGTGCACTGAACTGGGTCTTTGTGACCATTATTTGGGGTCTTTGTGACCATTATTTGGGGTCTTTGTGACCAAAGAACTGTAAATAGTGTAAATAAGCGTGTGGTGGTTGTGAAAACAGATGTCTGCCTGTCTGTGCTTGGGTGCGTTGAAAATATATATATATATATATATATATATATGACAACAACACTCATCACTCACAACAGTGACAAAACAATTACATTGACAATCATGTTACGTTATTTTCAAAATGTTTCCTTTTCTTTTCATTGCTTCTTTAACACACTACTTCTCGCAAGGCTGGTATTTTGCTAGTATATTATATTATATTATATTATATTATATTATATTATATTATATTATATTATATTATATTATATTATATTATATGATGAGTGAGAGCTTCATTTTAAAACAATTTAAATGTATCCTTTTGTTTCTATCCTATTTGTCTGGTCTTAATATCTCCACCACGGTTACTGGGAAGGGATATGCATAGGTTCAAATTATAAGATGTAATTCTATAAAGAACACATTCCCAGGTAGAATGGGCCTCCTTTGAATACAATCAGTAAGGGATAAACAAAATCAATCATGTAAGGTAGTAAAAATTAGGATGCTTTAAAATTTCATTGAATCAGGCATTGAGTCTCTGATTTTTCATATAATATTACATAACTTTCTCAGACTTGTGTAATCCAGTTCGGTTATTGGGTGCTGGCGCCATCCTGGCAGTTTTGGTGCAAACCAGATGCCATCTTTGGATAGAATGTCATTTCAACATAGGGCCCATTCAACAAGAGCAAGAGCAACATTTATTTATATAGCACATTAGCACATTGTCATGCAATCAGTGTAGCTCAAAGTGCTTCACAAGATGAAATAAAAAGGAGTTAATATAAAACATAAACAAACAAGATTAAGCAATAATATTATACAGTATGTAACAAGAAAAGGTAAGGTTGGATGTCCAGGAGGACAAAAGAAAAACTCCAGTCACGCTGGTTTACAGGTTTCACATGGAAGAATTTGATGATGATGATGGCCATGTGGATATCTGGGACACCTGCCGTTCAAACCATTAAAGCAGGGTGCGGATGATTAGGTGGTGGTAGTACAGATCACAGAAGAACCAGAAAAGAGAACAGAGAATAGCACAGATTAGTATGGAATTGCAGTACCCAGAGGCCTTTTATTGGCTAACTAAAAGATTACAATATGCAAGCTTTGAGGCAACTCAGGCCCCTTCACAACTCCTAACCAGAAAGGATTTCAACCCTGTGAGGAGTAAGGATTGTACAGGTGTTATCACAACAGGACTGGATCAAGATACTCAGTCGAGCCAAGCTCAACATCTTGGCACAAACCTGGAAAATGGAAGGAACTCTGGGGACTTGGAGAAAGGATGCTTTCCTTATATGGCGTCAGATCAAGTGGTAAGACTCACTGATGTTACTGCTTTTCTGCCTCGTAGGGAGTTCAAAGTCCATGGTGGGCAAATCTATGATGGGGGTTCTGAAATTTCATACAGTAACCTTTGCAACCAAATAGATGTAGGGCTACATGAGGGATTTACTGAGTCTGAAATTGTTAAGTCTGTACTAAAAGTTGTTAAACCAGGTATCTTCAAAAATTTTCTCTTGAGTAGAGATGATCTCACATTAGAAGAACTCAAACGATTTCTTAGGTTACACATTAGGGATAAAAGCAGCACAGAACTGTTTCAGGAACTGAGCAACACAAAGCAACAAGATAGGGAAACACCAACATTTTGTATATAGGATAATAGATCTTCGACAACGTGTGCTGCAGGCATCAGAACAGCATGGAGCTGAATTCAGTTATGACAGAAAATTAGTTCAGGGCATATTTCTTCATACCCTTTATCAAGGGTTCAATGAAAAAAATAATAACATCAGACAAGACATAAAACCATTTCTTACTGACTTGAAGGTGACTGATGATATAATTCTAGAGAAGATAACTAAATCTACCAGGGAGGAAGCAGAGAGAATAAAGCGTCTTCACACTCCGAGTGAACATAGGTCTGTCTCTGTAAATTCAGTAAAACGAAAGGACAGTTCACAGGCTGATCAGACTGAACTGAGTCAAGCAAACAATAGAATGCAAGTTGACAGTGCAGCTATAAAGCAGTTAACTGCTCGAGTGTCGAACTAGCAAAACAATTTGACAAGATTGTGAACCATAATGAAAGTGATAATTTGAAAGTTCTCTATGCACATCAAGCTCATAATACTACCATCGAACAGCTGACAGCTCAAGTGTCTATGTTAAAAGAAAATATTGAAAAGATCACAAAGCATACTGGTAACAGTACTCGGACAGATGTCCGTGCACTGCCACAATTGAACACTCAGGTCTCAAGAGATAGTCCTAAAAGAAGATGTCAAGAATGTGCCCAGCAGAAGAAAGAACGGTGTACTCACTGCTTTCGCTGTGGTTTGTTGGGACACAGAGCTGTTGGCTGTACTAAAAGATGGGAATCGGAAAACTGGGGAAGGTCACTGGAGAGGGAACAACCAGTGACTGACAGAAGTAACAGGTCCCCCCAGAATGAGGCCCCCACAATGCAAAACACTTATCTACAGTCCCCTAAAAGAAAACGTGCTGCTCAACTAATTGGGAGTCGCTGCATGGTCACGTGTGTAATCAATGGAATTCAAACACAAATGCTGTTAGACACAGGAGCACAGGTTAGCATAGTGGAGAGAGAGTGGGTAAGGAAGACATTGCCTGATGTTAAGATTCAGTCACTTGAGAGTTTATTAACAGGAAGTGCACTCTGTATTACTGCAGCAAATGGCACTGAGATTCCATTTGAAGGGTGGATTGAGGTGACACTTCAGATACTGAGCTCCAGACATGGGCAGGTAGCCATTGATGTTCCTTTGTTAGTAAGTCAAAGTCATGTTAACTGTCCGCTGTTAGGCTTCAATGTTATAGAGGAACTGATCAGAGAGAACTGTGACCAGACCGATACCACCATTCTTAGCGCTGCTAAGTGAGGCATTAAACGTGAAAGGTGACACAGCAGATAATATCATTTCTGCAGTAGGAGTAAAACCTGGGAAGCAACAAATACAAGGTTACTGCTAGAGAGAAATGGAACCCCCCAGTAGATTTGTCCCACTTAAAAGAGGAAGAACAAGAGGTAGTTAAGCGCATGTTATATGAAGAATCAGATGTATTTTCACGGGAAGATGGTGAAATTGGTTGCATTCCAGATTTGAAGCTAAAAATCCACTTGAAGGATGATACTCCTGTGCAGAAAAGGTACAATGCTATTCCAAAGCCCTTATACCAAGAGGTGAAGGAATACATCCAGAACCTTTGGACCATGGTTGGATAAAGAAGTCCACTTCAGCTTACTCTTCTCCAGTTGTCTGTGTCAGGAAAAGGACTTAAGTTTGCGTCTTTGTGTGGACTTTAGAGAGCTAAACCGTAAAACCATCCCTGACAGACACCCCCTGCCACGCATTCAAGACCTACTGGATAATCTTGGGGGCTACTCATGGTTTTCAATCCTGGATCAAGGAAGTGCATATCATCAAGGTTTCATGGATGAGGACTCAAGATCTATCACTGCTTTTAGTACCCCTTGGGGACTATATGAGTGGGTACGCATTCCTTTTGGCTTGAGCAACGCTCCTGCAGCATTTCAAAGATGCATGGAAGGGGTACTGGAACAATTGAGAGATGAATGTTGCACCCCATATTTGGATGATGTACTTTGCTTTTCAAAAACATTTCATGACCATGTGGAAGACTTGAGACGGTACTGTCTCGAATGAGAGAACACGGAATAAAATTACGACCAGTAGTCACGGAGTTTTCCTCTTGCCTGAAGAAGGGGCCTGAGTTGCCTCGAAAGCTTGCATATTGTAATCTTTTAGTTAGCCAATAAAAGGTGTCATTTTGCTTGGCTTTTCTCTACATTCATAATGGCTAACACGGTACAACAACCTAGTAGTACCCAGAGGAAAATTCAATGCCCATTATGACTAATAGGGATAAAACTAAAATGTAGCTACAAGAAAGCTATTTTAAATTAATGGGTTTAGCAGTTTTTAAATTGTTCTACAGTATTAGTCTGCTGAATTTCTGTTGGTAAAGAATTCCAAATTTTAGGTGCATAACAACAAAAGCCACCTCACTGCTTCTTTTCAGGTTGGCTTTTGGAATTATAAGCAGGCACTCATTTGAACATCTTAGGTTGCAATTTGGAGTGTAAGGGGACAGGCATTCTAAAATATAGGACAGAGCAAATCATGTAAGGCTTTGTAAACCATTAGTAGTATTTTAAAGTCAATTCTACATGACACGGGTAAACAACGTAATGACTCTTTTTGTAATTGAGATTCTGGCTGCTGCATTCTGCACTAACTGATGTCTTTCTTAGGTAATCCTGTTAGGAGTGCATTACAGTAATCTAGTCAACTGAAAACAAAAGCGTGAACTAATTTGTCACCTTCACACTCACCATATGCCTATTTGGAGTCGCTGGTTAACAAACCTCCATATCTTTGGGGATATGGGAGGAAAACTGAAGTTGCCAGAGACCAGGATTATCTTTAAATATGTATATTTTTATCACATTGCTTTGTCAGACAATCACTTAAAAATATCCTTGAACTCAATTGAATTTACAAAATATTTAATATAATCTGTGAATACTGCATGTACTTACAATTATTAAATGTCATCAATATGGTGTTTACCACAGTTAATTTACTGAACGCTGCATGTGTAGGAAATCCCATTCATGTACGTCTGGCATTGTCCACCTTCATATCGATGTTCTGCCCTCAAGGAGACCATCACATTTAAGACCCTGCTACAATCTCAGATGCAATAAATGCTCTCAAACCTCGTAAGTTACAATGAGAGAGGTGAACATTGAGACTCATATGTGAGGATTTCCAACCATCATTGCTAACAAGCTATGTGACCAACACACAGTCACATCAGATTACACTGAAGAAGTGGAGAACATCTACATAAAATCACCATGGAGAATGTCAGTGCCATCTAATGTGCTAACTGAACCTTTGTTTAAAAAGAACATGTTGGCTAAAAATGTTGACAATTATTCTATTGTCTGTGAGCGGCAGACAGGAGCACAGTTTCTGGTAGACGTATCTGTCACCTGTCTGTTTATGTGTCAATGGAGGATGGTGAGATAAAATGCATCTGCTTTCAGAATACTCAAATACTCTCAAAAGGACTTCATTTATCTGACTTGTGAAGCTTTGTCACAGCAGTTTTGCTGCATTACATGTGGATGTGGCACCTGTAGGAGAAATAATTTCTCAATCTTTTCAACAACTGCTCATTCTGGGAGACTACAGGAAGCTTCATGTCAGACTTTTCTGGGGCCACTCGTTTACCTCCTCTTCATCTCTGTGTCAACCCCATGAGACTTAATCATCTT
Organism: Polypterus senegalus; assembly: GCF_016835505.1. NCBI lineage: Eukaryota > Metazoa > Chordata > Cladistia > Polypteriformes > Polypteridae > Polypterus > Polypterus senegalus. The sequence continues at coordinate 22,900 of NW_024385664.1, forward strand.
GAGAGCCTGAGAATCTATTAGATATCACTCTCCCTTTCTAAATGCTGCCTGTATACTTGCTGTGTATCAAGGAGCCCTGAATTGATTTACTGCCGATTTCATGCAGGTGCAGAATGAAAAAGTATATGAAGCAGTTGTACAGCGCACTCCTACTAAACCACCAAGGGCAGACTCACCAGATGTCACCAAAGCTCTGCTGCTGTTGTCCTTCCAACTTGTTGTAGCTGGGGGTCTGCTTGCTGAGGAAACTGGTGGTCTACCAACACACACTGAACTTCAAAAGTGGCCACCCCATTCTTGGTGATTCCATTGGTCAGAAAGAACTTCAGCTTGCTTTCGACAAGGATGGTATTGGTTTAATTTCAAATTTCTATTTTTCACCTTTGCATTTGTCACCATCATCCTCCTCATGTGACGTTTCACTTCCAGTCAAAACAGACAGGCAAATAGATAGCTGTTTGGTATAAAGGAGCACCAGTTGCGTTTCATGACACATTTCTGCTGAATGATATGTTGGCTCAAAGTCCTCAGTGTTGGTGTGTCAGAGTGAGGATGTGCATTATTGTTCACAACGACACTCAGTTTTGTTTAAATTCCCTCCTTTGCTGTGACCTCTGGGGTCCAGAGTGTGTCCCATAACTGAGCTTAACCTTTTAATTATCTTGTTGATTCAGTGGACCTTTCTTGAAGTGATGTTACCAAACCAACCCAGCACACCACAGTGTAAAAATTCTACTGGCCATCGCACAGTTAGAGAAGATCTGAAGGATGTTACTTCCCACATTAAAGCAACACAGTCTCTTAAGGAAAATGAGCCTGCTCTGCCCTTTCTTAGATAGTTTCACTGTATTCCAAGACCAGTTCAACTTGTCATTAATGTGGACCCCAAGTACTTGTAGGAGTGGACCACCTCTACATCCACTCTGTGAAAAGTGACCAAACATAGAGGGCAAAATTCAACAATCAGGTCCTTAGTTATGCTAAGGTTAAGATGCAGATTATTCACTTTGCACAAGAAGGTTCACCAACTGACTCCTGACAACCTCGGACATCACATTCTTCATCCACAAGCTCAACTCTTTGTCTTGAGGAATGTCCCCCACCAGTCTTCTTTCTGTCAGATAATGTCCACCAATCACAAGAAAACACAGGGTCGGCAAACAAATGATGACTCACAGCAATCAGAAATAAAACACGGTGTGACCGCATAGCACCCTGATTGCATTTACTTCAGAAAGTATTATTATTTAGTAACCCCACATTTCCCTGACAAGAACATTGGCAGTTGCTGCATTGTGAACAGTGCTTATGGGGCATATGTCTTTCTTGTCCTTCCACTTGATTGCAATCATTTGCTTTTTTGCCACAAACATGAACCTTTGTGTATCCAAACTCATCATGCATTAGACAATGGTCTGGTCATACAGTTTCACTCTCTGTTGTCAATGTCTGATGACCAGTTCATATTGTCAACATTATTGTTTGATTCACTTAATCGCTCAGTTTCAGTTTTTCTAAAACTGACTTTCCAACTCCTTGTTTACACACCATTGTGTTTGGTTGAAGGCTTAGTCCCACTCATGAATATTAGATAATTTACCTTTGAGTTACAAAACACATATTTATGAGTTCTCCACCTCCATCCACCACCTTATCGAGGTGAAGGGGTTTCGTGTCCCAATGATCCTAGGAGCTCTGTTGTTGGGGGCTTTATGCCCTGGTAGGTCACCCAAGGAAAACTGATCCTAGGTGAGGGACGAGACAAAGACAATAACTCTCCCCAGTACTTCCATTTTACTGGCATTCCTGCCAAGTAAGCTTCTCAAGTCAAGTCCAGGTGGAACTCTTGTCCTCATGTGTCATCCCTCACAACATATATCAAATGAATTTACTTCCCATTTCCATATAAGGGCAAAATTGTCTGATTAGTTTTGGTGAATAACATGTTTCAGGGTAAACCAAGCATTAGATCAGTGCTCTGCTACCTTTTCTCACCCTTGGCAACCCTAAATCCTTCCCAGAATTCCACGGCACACCACAAGAGAAACTGTACAAAAATACAGTAGTTAAAAGAAATTGCATTTATTTATTGTATTTTTTTTAATTTAAAAGCTCAGCTAACAACATTTTTAACTTACAACTTGTATTAACTATTATTAACTTTTACTAAAATTAATGTGATACCTGTTCTTGTATTAATTAACAGAAAACTTTTATATTCGGCTAGACATCTGACAGATCTGCGGTGGGCTGGCACCTGCCGGGTTTGTTTCCTGCCTTGCACCCTGTGTTGGCTGGGATTGGCTTCAGCAAACCCCGTGACCCTGTAATTAGGATGTAGTGGGTTGGATAATGGATTGATGTATGGATGGATGGATGGATATTTGACAGATCAACTTGAAGTTCTTGGTCAAGGTCTTTCAAACATATCCGCTGATTATTTTTAAACTAGAGATGGAAAACTTTGTTCGAATACATACATTGTAGAAAATGGGAACAGAACTGGGCAGGGTGCCAACTCACCGCAGGACACACACAAACACACCCACACACCAAGCACACACTAGGGCCAATTTAGAATCGCCAATCCACCTAACCTGCATGTCTTTGGATCGTGGGAGGAAACCGGGCGCCGGAGGAAACCCACGCAGACACGGGAGAACATGTAAACTCACGCATGGAGGACCCGGGAAGCGACACCGGGTCTCCTAACAGCGAGGCAGCAGCGCTACAACTGCGCCACCGTGCGCCCTTTGTGCACTTATTTTGAAGAATATTATTAAAGAATCTTCTTGGTGCT
>NW_024385665.1:0-24489 GCF_016835505.1 Polypterus senegalus
GAAGGGAAGGGGTCTCAAACAGGACCCCAATGAGTCTTGGTGCCCCAAAAGGGGGTCATACAAGAGATGCCAAAAAGGGACATGAACATAAAAACATTTGACAGCAAGGGAGACCATTCAGTCCATCAAGCCTGTTTGTTTAGCTAAGCTCATACAGATTCCTCAAAGGAAGCAGAAACCTTGATGACAACCCATGTCTTGGTAGTTTGTTCAGAGTCCCACAACTCTTTTGCTTTCTTGCTTCAATTTTAAATGCACTTTATGTTAATTATGTGATTACATAACTTGACAGAATTATGCATGATCAACTTTATCAGTTCTTTGAGGATTTTAAATTCAACAACAACAACAGCAACAACATTTATTTATATAACACATATTCATACAAAAAAATGTAGCTCAAAGTGCTTTACAAAATGAAGAATAGAAAAATAGAAGACACAATAAAAAACAAACATAAGTCAACACAGAATTTAACAAAAGAATAAGTAAGGTCCAATGGCCAGGGGGGACAGAAAAAAACAAAAAAACTCCAGAGGCTGGAGAAAAAATAAAATCTGCAGGATTCCAGACCAAGAGACCCAGTCCCCTCTGGGCAATCTACCTAACATAAATCAAACAGTCCTCTTTGTATTTAGGGTTTTCATGGAAGGACGTGATGATGGTCACGTAGACTTCTGGCTTTCAGTCCATCAATGCTGGAGCATCATGATGCTTTGAGTAGGTGGTGGTGTCGCAGGCCGCCACCACAAAGAAACCAGAAAAAGAAACAGAAGAGAGAGTTGGGGTCAGTACGGATTTTGGAGCCACTGTGAATAGTTATTATGATGAATTGAACATACAGAGTATCAGTATTAAGTTAAAGTGAAGTTATAAAAAGGCCATGTTAAAGTAATGTGTAAAGTAATACCAAGTTGGTCCCCACACAGTCTCCTCTGCTCAGACTAAGTAGGTTTAATTATCTGAGTCTGTCACAGTAGAACATGTCCATACCACAATAACAGCATTTATTTCTATAGCATATTTTCATACAAATAATGGAGCTCAAAGTTCTTTACATGATGAAGAAATAGAAAAAAGACAAAATAAAAAAGAATTAAAATTAGGGAACACTAATTAACATTAATAAAAGTAAGAAAAATAAAAAAACAACTCCAGACGGCCGGAAAAAAAATAAAATCTGCAGGGGGTCTGAGGCCACGAGCCCACCCAGCCCCCTCTAGGCATTCTACCTAACATCAGTGACCTCAGTCAGTCCTCGTGGTATTCAGAGTTCACATGGAAGAACTTGATGATTACGGTCCCATAATGCACTTGGTTCATATCTTCAAGTGCTGTTATGTCTTTCTTGTGCTGAGGAGACCAGAACTGCACTCAATAATCCAGATGTGCTCTCACTCGTGTATCATATAGTTTGAGGATAATGTCCTTTGATTTAAATTTAATAGTTTTTATGATATAACCTCAAATTTTATATTATCTTTTTAATTGCTTCTGTACATTACTTAGTCAATGAAAATGTTGTGTCAACATAAACCCCTAAATGCTCTTCAGAGGTCTCCTCCTGTAGCTCAGTGACTCCCATTTTGTATTTATATTTGGCTGAACTGAATCACTCAGGTGAATAGAAGACGCAACGGGACGACAGCAAGAGAAGTGAAAAAGTATCACCAAAATAATACAAACAGTGACACATATATACCTTTATTCTTGTTCAAAAAATGAACCAATAATAAAAATGAATCAAAAAATTTTAAAAAACAGACAAACAGACCTGCTGCTGGTCACCACTAGAGCTGCCAGTCCTGAGTGGTAAATGACAGACAAGAATTCCAGTTTGTCATCCTCACCCCATGGTCACCTGTGACAAGTCCATCTGGTCACCTGAGTGCAGGACGTCGTCAGTCTCATGTCTGTGACGTTCTTATCCAGTGTTGATGTCCACATGTCAGTCTGAATGACTTGGCACCAGTCAGTCCAGCGTGAAGGCAGGAGACCCTGTCAGGTATATAGCGCCTTACTTTATAAGAATGGCAGTGGTCTCGTGTTCACACTGCACTTCAGTGACAAGTCAGAATACAAGTGGCCATGAACCTTTGTGTTGTTTGTCCTTCTGTCTGTCTGTCTGTCTCTCCTCATGTCTTCACTTCTCTCTCTTCTTCTCCACAGCCTGTGTGATTGTGGTCTCACCTACACATGCTGCTCAGCTCTCTCCACTGCTCTTTCTTCTCCAAACTCACGACTGACTGAACTGGACCTGAGCTACAACAACATGGAGGATTCATCAGTGGATCAGCTGTGTGAGGGGCTGAGGAGTGAAAACTGCAAATTAGAGAAACTGATGTAAGTGAACAACAAGTGTGTGTGTGTGTGTGTGTGCGTGTGAGTGTGTGTGTTTGTGTGTCTCATGAATTTTATTTCTTGTCCCACAAGCCCACGCTGTCCATTCTTTATTTTAATCTTGTACTTGTTCTTGTCCTCCATTGTCACTTTCCCCCTTACACTCCTCTGATGTCCTCACTAAAGTTTGTTAAAATCACTAAAATAGAATAAGGAGGAGAAACACAGTCAGTGTGAGGAGAAGACAAGGCTAATGTTACAGAAGACAAAAAGGAGTGGACAGCTAGAGCTGGACTGGAGTGACAGATAAGGACAAAGAGAAAGAATAGCAAAGATAAGGAGAGACAAGAGAAGGAGATGAACAGAATGAAGAAAAGGATGAATAAAAGAGGAGGACAAGGCAGAGGATAAGGAGAAGGAGAGAGAGGAGGACAGACAGAGGAACAGGAGGAAAGGTGGACAGCAGCAGTAGAAATGACCAGCCAGCCATACACAGAAAGAGAAGGTCACAGGGAGGAGAGGATTAGGACTGAAGGCAGAGTGGACAGTAAGGTGGGAGACAAAGGAAGTGACCGCCATTATAGCCAAGTGGACTGAAGAGGCCGACATCATTCTAGAAGACATGACCCCCAGGTCTACACAGGACATCGACATATATCTGTCAGTGGGCTTAGTGACCGACAGGTGGACACACACATCATGTGCAGTAGGCGTCAAAGACACTGAGAGGATTCTGGGAAGGTGACCTCAGTGGGCGTGTCAGTGAGATACTCCAGTGTGAGGAGTGGCGCCCTCTTGTGTTTATAACTCACACTTGTGTCTCTTGTAGGACATTAAAACAAGAATCTCACCACATGATCAGTGTAGGCTGTCACATGACTTTCTCAATAATCCAGTATATAGCGCCTTTTTGATATTTTTATACACACATTATCTTCACTGATGTCATCACAGGTCCAGATCCTCTGCCTCACAAATCCTTCTTCTGTCATTTCAGACAGTCAGGGTCTTCCTCAATGCCAGCAGAAAATCAAACAGTCGACTGGAGATGTGAATAATTTGACGTCACTAAGGACACCTGTCACACTAGTCCTATGCTCCACTAGTCACTCTGGTCACTGCGTGATTCTCTTTACTATTAAATACAAAGCTGTGTGGTGACACATGTCAGGGGTCAGTGGTTGTGTGCAGGTTTTTAAATTAAAATGGTGGACTCAGAGGGGCGTAGGTGGATGTGGTAGTGTTGGGGAGCAGAGCAGCCCTGGAGTGTTGGTGGTGAATTGGCGGAGCGCACTTTACACCTGCAGACACGTGTGGTTCAGCCAGTGTCCTCATTAGTGTTCTGGGGTCTGTAATTAGACACCTGCACCCCAGTGAGTTTAAAATGAGCTGAGCAGGATAGTCAAGAACAGAATTGAACAGGAAAGAGAAATGAAAAGATGGAGATGAAGGTTAAATGAGAAATAAAGTAAATGGAGAATTGTGGCTGAGCTGAAGGAGTGGAGTGGAGGTCAAGAAGTTGCCATGAGAGAAGTGAGCACACGGCACTCAAGGGGTAAGGACAAAACCTACTGTGTGCCCAAGCAGCAAGAGTGACCAACTGCATCGAGTGGTCTTCTGCTGAAGGCTGAGTGTTGGCGTTAGTAGAAAGGAGAAGGTCTCACAAGGCACCCTGCTGAAGGCCATGGGGTTGTGGTGGGAACACAAGCTGAGTTTGGGATCCTCTGAGGTGACCAGCTAAGGTGGCTGGGGCAGAAGCCGATGTGAAGGATGACTGCCCTTGCCGGTGGTCTCTTGGCTTGCTGAGGAGAACTTAAATGGTAAGCAGAGGAGATGTTAGTTTAGGTGGCACAGAAACTCTTGTTGTTTTTACATACAATAATGTCAGTGCAGTGAGAATTGTGCCAATAATACTACTATCAAAGTGACAGGTGGCACATGATATTAAACATAATATTAATATGACGAATACTAAAGTGACATATCATTAAAGTCAAATAAAATAAAGTGACATGACTTATGCTGATAGGATAACATGTTTGAAGTGACCCGTAAAAAAAACAAAATAAAACTTCTAGAGCAGTGAGCTAATAGTGAGATATCAGATGTGGTGCCCAGCTAATACAGTCAATACAGCTTAGGAGGAGAGAAGGAGCGTCAGGCCCAGAACTCAACCACCACCCTGTTATGAAGAGTTAAAGAGTCTAATGGCTCTGAGGACTAAAGATCTCTGGTATCTGTCCATATTGCAGTTCTGTAATAGCAGCCTACCACTAAACAAACTCCTCTGATTAATTATGGTGGTGTATAGTGGGTGATGTTCATTGTCCATAACAGACAGCAGCCTGCACAGTGTCCTTCTCTCTGCCACCGTCACCAGAGAGTCCATTTCCATGCCTGCCACAGATCCTACTCACCATCTCTCTTCTTCAAGCTTGATCACTTTATATAAAGTGATAGATAATTACAACGGAGAAGAGATATAATGGACATCATTAAGGACAATACACATAATCCAAACAGACAATATTGGTCTGCTGATATGGTGACTGGAGGACAGACCTGCACAAGTTGCTTTGTAATGTTGGGGCACCAACTGGGTGTCCCCCTTTAATGAAGTAAAATTAAACAAAACAAAAGTGGATGAGATGGCCCTAACAAAACACACCTTTTCAGTCCAATAAACAAATTTACTTTGCAGTTGTGTGAACACGATGGCGCTTGCTTCATGTTGAGTTTCTGAGTCCAACAGCAGACTCCATCCTCTGTGGGGCCGGCAGCTTTTCAGAGTCCCACCCAGAAGGACAGGGGCAGCTCTGGGCACTGCGGCTGAGTCAGTTCCCCTCATTTGGTTTCTTCTCAGAGCTGCAGGTGGATAAGGAGAGACAGTCAGTGTGAGCGCCCCTCTCTGTCTCAGAGTGGTATCACTTACTTCACAGAGACAGGAAGGTCATCTCCAGGTGGGCACACATGTGTGACAATACATAGAACTGGCCTGCTCATTTGTTTGCACAATATTGTTGTATTCAGCAGCACTTTGAGAATTGATTCTCATTACATTTTTATTTGCACTTCATTTCTGTTCATCTTGTATTAACATGGAGTTCATAGTTTGAAAATGTAACAATAAATATAATAAATGATTCTTGTAAATTTAAGAAATATTAAATGTAAATTTGGTTTAAAACACATTATGACTTGTTTGGGACTTGAAATTTAAGACTTGACTCCAAACCTGCCTAACAACATTTATTTATATAGCATATTTTCATACAAATAATGGAGCTCAAAGTGCTTTACATGATGAAGAAATAGAAAAAAGTCACAATAAATAAGAATTAAAATTAGGTAACACTAATTGCCATTAATAAAAGTAAAGCCTGATGGCCAGGGAGGAGAGAAATATAAAAAAAAACAACTCCAGATGGCTGGAAAAAAAATAAAATCTGCAGGGGGTCCGAGGCCACGAGCCCACCCAGCCCCCTTTCGGCATTCTACCTTACATTAATGACCTCAGTCAGTCCTCGTGGTATTCAGTGTTCACATGGAAGAACTTGTTGATGACGGTCCCATAATGCACTTGGTTGCTCTGCTCTTCATATCTTCAAGTGCTGTTATGTCTTTCTTGTACTGAGGAGACCATGGGCCTCATGTATAACGCCGTGCGTAGAACTCGCACTATAACATGGTGTAAGCACAAAAGCTGAAATGTGTTTACACACAGAAAAATCCAGATGCAGGAATCTGTGCGTACTCCAACTTCCACGTTCTTCCGCTACATAAATCCCGATCAGCGTGAAAAATAACTCGTGCACGCGCATTATGTAACGCCCCAAATCCTCCCAGAATTACGCCTATTTGAATATGCAAATCAATATAAATCGCTCTTAAGCGCAGCCTTCTGTAAAAGACAATGGGAAAAGCACGGGAAAATATAAGAATTTCAGCGAATACCAAGTGGAGGCAAAGGAAAAACATACTATTTGTTCAAATAAACCGTGGTATAATCAACAAAATGAAGTTGATCGAGTGATATAGCGTGTTGGAGAAACTTGAAAGCTCACATTCACAAATCGCACAGTGCCGGAAATAAAAAAGAAGTCACATATCAAAGTCGCCGTGGAAAGCCGAGTTGTAAGCCCACCGTCTGAGTGTCATATGAAAGCTTATTAGGGTACAGAGAAAAAAGGCACACAGTGGGGAAAAAGCACAAAATGTCAACTTCAATCTCGACATTTCCACTTTAATCACGTAGTTTATTTTGTCATTTAGTAGAACATTATAAACTTCATCTTAAAATCGTTTAATTAACCAGTTTCTCAAATCACATCGTAATTAAAGTAGCACGTAAATGCTTTGTTTTGTATTTGATGTTCTATGTGCTCTATGTGTGTGAATCACTACTTGCTTTTTAAACCGGCTCTCTTCCTCCAACTGGACACAGAATCAATTACATTCGTGATATTACAGCTCTCTGAATAACTAAAATACTGAGATGTATACGTGATATCATTTTCATGATGATAGAAGCTAAAGCACGTTATTAAACATGTTTCACTTCGATGAAATAATTCATTGCAGCAGTACAATCAGGGGCGGCTCTAGGCTTGTGGTGGCACTGGGCAGAGGAAGAATCGGTGGCTCCTTAAGCCCGCCCGTCAGTAAGGTAGCTTATGCACAGTGGATGGCTACGTCCATTGCGGACACTGCAGAGCCGCCTCGTGCTCATGACACAAGCATTTAACTTTTGCCGAAATTTGTCGCTGTGTTTTTAGCTGTGTTGTTATTTTCTCTTTCTGTTTTATATTCAATATATATTGGCGTAGCCGCCACTGCAGTCAGTGTTTTCCTTCCCAAGTAACTGATCGCCACACAATCAGCTCTGTAATAGACGTTAAGCCATCTGTAAGCTTAGCGTCGATTCTTCAAAACGCTTAAAGAACATTGAAATATCTTAGTAGTACATGTTTAATTATTCTATCCTTAACGACACTCCCAGTGAAGAATATAGATTATTTAAATGAAGTTAAAGTTGTATCTGTATAATTTAATAAACATATTTTGCTGAATTTCACCTTATAAATGATATCGTTTCTGTTTCTGAACCGCGAGGTCCATACAGGAAAGGCTTTAAAACATTTTGCAGTGGCTGAGACAGCGTGTCCTTGAAGCTGTATACCGATAATTTCCTTTCCGATCAGCTGCTGCTGTGATTCACACTCAGATACAGTGATATGAATACTCTGAGTGGTGCAGTGAGAGAAATATGGAAAAAGATGATCCGCTGTGGCAACTCCTAACAAGAGGAGCTGAAAGAAAAAGAAGAAGAAGAAGAAGTGAGAGTAACAACGCTAAAGCAGTTATGGTATTTGGAATACTATGGCTGTTCCCTGGACCATTATATTGTTACGAGTTAATTACAATCAGATGCATTACACTAATAAACAATATGCGTTTAGTTTCGGTGTATTTATAAAGCCGCATCATGAAAATAAGGTGAAACCACACAGGAACAGTAGCACTGCTTTGACGCTGGGTGCCGCCAGTCTGCAAAACCGAGCGCAGAACTTGCATACGACAAGACATGAGGTACCGTGGAAAAGTGCGTGGCTTTACGCCAAGTGTAGGTTTTATACATGCGATTTGAACGTGGAAAAGTTCTTAGGCAACATTTCTGTGCATACGCACCGTTTATATATGAGGCCGCAGAACTGCACTCAGTACTCCAGATGTGCTCTCACTAGTGTATTATAAAGTAAGAGTATAATGTCACTTGATTTAAATTCAACAGTTTTTATGATATAACCTCACATTTTATTTTATCTTTTTAAGTACTTCTGTACTTTACTTAGTCAATGAAAATGTTGTGTCAACATAAACCCCTAAATGCTCTTCAGAGGTCTCCTCCTGTAGCTCAGTGTCTCCCATTTTATATTTATAATTGGCTGAACTGAATCTCTCAGGTGAATAGAAGACGCATCAGGACAACAGCAAGTGAAGTGAAAAAGTATCACCAAAATAATACAAACAAATAAAAGAGGAGACTCCATAACACTTCAGAGACACATACTGTATATTCCTTTATTCCTGTTCAGAAAATTAACTGATTTCTAAAATAAAAAAACTTTGACATAAACAGAGACAAACAGACCTGCTGCTGGTCACCACTAAAGCTGCAAGTCCTGAGTGGTAAATGACAGACAAGAATTCCAGTTTGTCATCCTCAACCCATGGTCACCTGTGACAAGTCCATCTGGTCACAATAGTGCAGGACGCCGTCAGTCTCATGTCTGTGACGTTCTTATCCAGTGTTGATGTCCACATGTCAGTCTAAATGACTTGGCACCAGTCAGTCCAGCGTGAAGGCAGGAGACCCTGTCAGGTATATAGCGCCTTACTTTATAAGAATGACAGTGGTCTCGTGTTCACACTGCACTTCAGTGAAAAGTCAGAATACAAGTGGCCATTGAACCTTTGTGTTGTTTGTCCTTCTGTCTGTCTGTCTGTCTGTCCTCATGTCCTCACTTCTCTCTCTTCTTCTCCACAGCCTGTCTCAATGTAATCTCACCCCCAGATGTTGCTCAGCTCTTTCCTCAGCTCTTTCTTCTCCACACTCACGACTGACTGAACTGGACCTGAGCAGAAACAGCAAAACATGGAGGACTCAGGAGTGGATCAGCTGTGTGAGGGGCTGAGGAGTGAAAACTGCAAATTAGAGAAACTGCAGTAAGTGAACAACAAGTGTGTGTGTGTCTGTCTGTGTGTGTGTCATGAATTTTATTTCTTGTCACATTATGGCTCTGACCTTTCCACACTGTGTTTAATCAGGACAGACTGCAGTGTCCCTTATGGACAGACAGATGGACGTGAGGTGACACAACTGCAGATTTCCCTTTTAATAATTCAATTCATAAAGACAGCATTGTGACCCTGAGCCCCTCCACCACACTGGTCACTCTCCTCATCTTCTCTGTTCTCTGTCCAGACTGTTGTTTTATTTCTTGTCCCACAAGCCCATGCTGTCCATTGTTTATTTTAATCTTGTACTTGTTTCTGTCTCCATTGTCACTTTCCTCCTTACACTCCTCTGATGTCATCTCTAAAGTTTCTTAAAATCACTAAAATAGAATAAGGAGGAGAAGCACAGTCAGTGTGAGGAGAAGACATGACTAAAGTGACAGAAGACACAGAGGAGTGGACAGCTGGACTGGAGTGACAGACAAGGACAGGGAGAATAGATAAAGATAAGAAAAGACAAGAGAAGGAGATAAACAGAATTAAGAAAAGGGCGAATAAAAGAGGAGGACAAGGCAGAGGATAAGGAGAAGGAGAGAGAGGAGGACAGACAGAGGAACAGGAGGAAAGGTGGACAGCAGCAGTAGAAATGACCAGCCAGCCATAACAGAAAGAGAAGGTCACAGGGAGGAGAGGATTAGGACTGAAGGCAGTGTGGACAGTAAGGTGGGAGACACAGGAAGTGACCGCCATTATAGCCAAGTGGACTGAACAGGCCGACATCATTCTACAAGACATGACCCCCAGGTCTACACAGGACATCTACATATATCTGTCAGTGGGCTTAGTGACCGACAGGTGGACACACACATCATGGACAGTAGACGTCAGAGACACTGAGAGGATTCTGGGAAGGTGACCTCAGTGGGCGTGTCAGTGAGATAGTCCAGTGTGAGGAGTGGCGCCCTCTTGTGTTTGTAACTCACACTTGTGTCTCTGCAGGTTTTTGCTCCAACCCAGTTGCTTAATAAAAAGCACTTATTGCTAAAGTAACACTTCTGCTTCACTTTAGTGATTTTGAGCCCTTATTGCTTAATTTTGTCTTAACCAGCTATTTTAATTGCTCCTTATTATCAATAACATGCAAATGACAAGAGAGAGCAGCATTTCTCCATTTAGCTTATTTACATTTACACCTGTGTGTATTTATCTGCACTATTGGGTTTAATTAAATACTTGGAAGAAAAACAAGAGAAAAAAGTGAAGGACTGAGAATTACTCGTCCATTTTAGCCTTCAAATCATTTGCATGATAGAAAGGGAAAGAAAATCTAGGATATGAGAATGACCTGACATAGCAGAGTTAATTTAATTTCATAGCTTGTAAGTGCTTTATTGGCAAGAATTGCTTTCTAATTAATCAACCAGGTCAGAACAAAAACCTGCAGCCACCTGCGGCTCTCCAGGACTGGGATTGAGGACCCCTGGTGTAGGCTGTCACATGAATTTCTCTGTAATCCAGTATATAGCGCCTTTTTGATATTTTTATACACACATGGTCTTCACTGATGTCATCACAGGTCCAAACCCTCTGCCTCACAAATACTTTTTTTATCATTTCAGTCAGTCAGGGTCTTCCTCAATGCCAGCTGACAATCAAATGGCTGACTGGAGATGTGAATAATGTGACGTCACTAAGGTCACCTGTCACACTAGTCCTGTGTCCCACTGGTCACTCTGGTCACTACGAGATTCTCTTTACTACTAAATACAAAGCTGTGTGGTGACACATGTCAGGGGTCAGTGGTTGTGTGCAGGTTTTAAATTAAAATGGTGGACTCAGAGGGGCGTAGGTGGATGTGGTAGTGTGGGGAGCAGAGCAGCCCTGGAGTGTTGGTGGTGAATGGCGGAGCGCACTTTACACCTGCAGACATGTGTGGTTCAGCCAGTGTCCGCATTAGTGTTCTGGGGTGTGTAATTAGACACCTGCAACCAGTGAGTTTAAAATGAGCTGAGCAGGATAGTCAAGAAGAAAACTGAACAGGAAAGAAAAATGAAAAGATGGAGACGGAGGTTAAATGAGAAATAAAGTAAATGCAGAATTGTGGCTGAGCTGATGCAGTGGAGTGGAGGTCAAGAAGTGGCTGTGAAAGGAGTGAGCACACGGCACTCAAGGGGTAAGGACAAAACCTACTGTGTGTCCAAGGAGCAGGAGTGACCAACTGCACTGAGTGGGCTTCTGCTGAAGGCTGAGGGATGGCGTTAGGAGAAAGGAGAAGGTCTCACGGGGCACCCTGCTGAAGGCCATGGGATTGTGGTGGGAACACAAGCGGAGTTTGGGGTCCTCAGTGATGACAAGCTAAGGTGGGTGAGGCAGAAGCCAATGTGAAGGATGACTGCCCTTGCTGGTGGTCTCTTGGCTTGCTGAAGAGAACTTAAATGGTAAGCAGAGGAGATGTCAGTTTTTGGTGGCACAGAAACTCTTGTTGTTTTTACATCCAATAATGCCAGTGCAGTAAGAATTGTGCCAATAATACTACTATCAAAGTGACAGGTGGCACATGATATTAAACATAATATTAATGTGACAAATACTAAAGTGACATATCATTAAAGTAAAATAAAATAAAGTGACATGACTTGTGCTGATAGGATAACATGTTTGAAGTGACCCATAACAAAATAAAACAAAATAAAACTTCTAGAGCAGTGAGCAGATAGTGAGATATCAGATGTGGTGCCCAGCTAATACAGTCAATACAGCTTAGGAGGAGAGAAGGAGCGTCAGGCCCAGAACTCAACCACCACCCCTGTTATGAAGAGCTAAAGAGTCTAATGGCTCTGAGGACTAAAGATCTCTGGTATCTGTCCATATTGCAGTTCTGTGATAGCAGCCTACCACTAAACAAACTCCTCTGATTAATTATGGTGGTGTGTAGTGGGTGATGTTCATTGTCCATAACAGATAGCAGCCTGGACAGTGTCCTTCTCTCTGCCACCGTCACCAGAGAGTCCATTTCCATGCCAGCCACAGATCCTGCTCACCTGATCAGCTTGTCAATACTCTCACCATCTCTCTTCTTCAAGCTACCCCACTTGCTCACTAAATATAAAGTGATAGATAATTACAACGGTGAACAGATATAATGGACATCATTAAGGACAATACACATAATCCAAACAGACAATATTGGTCTGCTGATATGGTGACTGGAGGACAGACCTGCACAAGTTGCTTTGTAATGTCGGGGCACCAACTGGGTGTCCCCCTTTAATGAAGTCAAATGAAATAAAACAAAAGATGCGATGGCCCAACAAAACACACCTTTTCAGCCCAATAGACAAATTGACTTTGCAGTTGTGTGAACACGATGGCGCTTGCTTCATGTTGAGTTTCTGGGTCCTGCAGCAGACTCCATCTTCTGGGGGGCCGGGAGCTTTTCAAGAGTCCCACCCAGAAGGACAGGGGCAGCTCTGGGCACTGCGGCTGAGTCAGTTCCCCTCATTTGGTTTCTTCTCAGAGCTCCAGGTTGATAAGGAGAGACAGTCAGTGTGAGCGCCCCCTCTCGTCTCAGAGTGGTATCACTTACCTCACAGAGACAGGAAGGTCATCTCCAGGTGGGCACACATGTGTGACAATACATAATACTGGCCTGCTCATTTGTTTGCACTGCTTGTATTGTTGAATTCAGCAGCACTTTGAGAATTGATTCTCATTACATGTTTATTTGCACTTCATTTTTGTTCATCTTTGTATTAACATGGAGTTGATAGTTTGGAAATGTAACAATAAATGTAATAAATGATTCCTGTAAATTTAAAAAAATAGAAAATGTAAATTTGGTGTAAAACACATTATGACTTCTTTGGGACTTGAAATTTAAGACTTGACTCAAAACCTGCCTAACAACATTTATTTATATAGCATATTTTCATACAAATAATGGAGCTCAAAGTTCTTTAGAAGATAAGGAAATTGAAAAAGGTCAAAATAAATAAGAATTAAAATTAGGGAATACTAATTGCCATTAATAAAAGTAAAGTCTGATGGCCAGGAAGGACAGAAAAATAAAAAAACAACTCCAGCCGGCTGGAAAAAAAATAAAATGTGCAGGGGGTCCGAGGCCACGAGACCACCCAGCCCCCTCTCGGCATTCTACCTCACATCAATGACCTCAGTCAGTCCTCGTGGTGTTCAGGGTTCACATGGAAGAACTTGATGATGACGTCCCATAATGCACTTGGTTGCTCTGCTCTTCATATCTTCAAGTGCTGTTATGTCTTTCTTGTACTGAGGAGACCAGAACTGCACTCAGTACTCCAGATGTGCTCTCACTCGTGTATTATAAAGTAAGAGTATAATGTCACTTGATTTAAATTCAATAGTTTTTATGATATAACCTCACATTTTATATTATCTTTTTAATTGTTTCTGTACATTACTTAGCCAATAAAAACATTGTGTCAACATAAACCCCTAAATGCTCTTCAGAGGTCTCCTCCTGTAGCTCAGTGTCTCACATTTTGTATTTATACTTGGATGAACTGAATCACTCAGGTGAATAGAAGACGCATCGGGATGACAGCAAGTGAAGTGAAAAAGTATCACCAAAATAATACAAACAAATAAAAGAGGAGACTCCATAACACTTCAGTGACACAAACTGTATATTTCTTTATTCCTGCTCAGAAAATGAACCGATTACTAAAATAAAAAACTTTGACAAAGACAGAGACAAACAGACCTGCTGCTGGTCACCACTAGAGCTGCCAGTCCTGAATGGTAAATGAAAGACCAGAATTCCAGGTTGTCATCCTCACCTCACGGTCACCTGTGACAAGTCCATCTGATCACCTGAGTGCAGGACACCGTCAGTCTCATGTCTGTGATGTTCTTATCCAGTGTTGATGTCCACATGTCAGTCTGAATGACTTGGCACCAGTCAGTCCAGCGTGAAGGCAGGAGACCCTGTCAGGTATATAGCGCCTTACTTTATAAGAATGGCAGTGGTCTCGTGTTCACACTGCACTTCAGTGAAAAGTCAGAATACAAGTGGCCATTGAACCTTTGTGTTGTTTGTCCTTCTGTGTGTCTGTCTGTCTCTCCTCATGTCCTCACTTCACTCTCTTCTTTTCCACAGCCTGAGGTATTGTCGTCTCACCTCCAGATGTTGCTCAGCTCTCTCCTCAGCTCTTTCTTCTCCACACTCACGACTGACTGAACTGGACCTGAGCAAAAACAACATGGAGGATTCAGGAGTGGATCAGCTGTGTGAGGGGCTAAGGAGTGAAAACTGCAAATTAGAGAAACTGAAGTAAGTGAACAACAAGTGTGTGTGTGTGTGTGTGTGTGTGTGTGTGTCATGAATTTTATTTCTTGTCACATTATGGCTCTGACTTTTCCACTCCCACAACGATGTGTTTAATCAGGACAGACTGCAGTGTCCCTTATGGACAGACAGATGGACGTGAGGTGACACAACTGCAGATTTCCTTTAATAATTCAATTCATAAAGACAGCATTGTGACCCTGAGCCCCTCCACCACACTGGTCACTCTCCTCATCCTCTCTGTCCAGACTGTTGTTTTATTTCTTGTCCTACAAACCAACGCTGTCCATTCTTTATTTTAATCTCATACTTGTTCATATCCTCCATTGTCACTTACCCTCTTACACTCCTCTGATGTCCTTACTAAAGTTTGTTAAAATCACTAAAATAAAATAAGGAGGAGAAACACAGTCAGTGTGAGGAGAAGAGACGGCTAATGTTACAGAAGACAAAAAGGAGTGGACATATAGAGCTGGACTGGAGTGACAGATAAGGACAATGAGAATAGAATAGCAAAGATAAGGAGAGACAAGAGAAAGAGATGAACAGATGGAAGAAGAGGATGAATAAAATAGTAGGACAACGCAGAGGAGATGGAGACAGAGGAGGACAGACAGAGAAACAGGAGGAAAGGTGGACGGCAGCAATAGAAATGACCAGCCAGCCATACACAGAAAGAGAAGGTCACAGGGAGGAGAGGATTAGGACTGAAGGCAGTGTGGACAGTAAGGTGGGAGACACAGGAAGTGACCGCCATTATAGCCAAGTGGACTGAACAGGCCGACATCATTCTACAAGACATGACCCCCAGGTCTACACAGGACATCGACATATATCTGTCAGTGGGCTTAGTGACCGACAGGTGGACACACACATCATGTGCAGTAGACGTCCAGAGAAACTGAGAGGATTCTAGGAAGGTAACCTCAGTGGGCGTGTCAGTGAGATACTCCAGTGTGAGGAGTGGCGCCCTCTTGTGTTTGTAACTCACACTTGTGTCTCTTGTTGGACATTAAAACAAGAATCTCACCACCTGATCAGTGTAGGCTGTCACATGACTTTCTCAATAATCCAGTATATAGCGCCTTTTTATATTTTTATACACACATGGTCTTCTCTGATGTCATCACAGGTCCAGATCCTCTTCCTCACAAATCCTTCTTTTGCCATTTCAGTCAGTCAGGGTCTTCCTCAATGTCAGCAGACAATCAAATGGTCGACTGGAGATGTGAGTAATTTGACGTCACTAAGGACACCTGTCACACTAGTCCTGTGCTCCACTGGTCACTCTGGTCACTGTGTGATTCTCTTTACAACTAAATACAAAGCTGTGTGGTGACACATGTCAGGGGTCAATGGTTGTGTGCAGGTTTTTAAATTAAAATGGTGGACTCAGACGGGCGTAGGTGGATGTGGTAGTGTGGGGGAGCAGAGCAGCCCTGGAGTGTTGGTGGTGAATTGGCGGAGTGCACTTTACACCTGCAGACACGTGTGGTTCAGCCAGTGTCCTCATTAGTGTTCTGGGGTCTGTAATTAGACACCTGCACCCCAGTCAGTTAAAATGAGCCTGAGCAGGATAGTCAAGAACAAAACTGAACAGGAAAGAAAAATGAAAAGATGGAGACGAAGGTTAAATGAGAAATAAAGTAAATGGAGAATTACGGCTGATCTGATGCAGTGGAGTGGAGGTCAAGAAGTGGCCATGAGAGGAGTGAGCACACGGCACTCAAGGGGTGAGGTCAAAACCTACTTTGTGCTCAAAGAGCAGGAGTGACCAACTGCAGTGAGAGGGCTCCTGCTGAAGGCTGTGTGATGGCATTAGGAGAAAGGAGAAGGTCTCACAAGGCACCCTGCTGAAGGCCATGGGATTGTGGTGGGAACACAAGCTGAGTTTGGGGTACTCAGTGGTGACAAGCTAAGGTGGTTGGCGCAGAAGCCGATGTGATGGATGACTGCCCTTGCCGATGGTCTCTTGGCTTGCTGGGGAGAACTTAAATGGTAAGCAGAGGAGATGTCAGTTTTAGGTGGCACAGTAACTCTTGTTGTTTTTACATACAATAATGCCAGTGCAGTGAGAATTGTGCCAATAATACTACTATCAAAGTGACAGGTGGCACATGATATTAAACATAATATTAATATGACAAATACTTAAGTGACATATCATTAAAGTAAAATAAAATAAAGTGACATGACCTCTGTTGATAGGATAACATGTTTGAAGTGACGCATAACAAAATAACAGTTCTAGAACAGTGAGCCAATAGTGAGACATGAGATGTGGTGCCCAGCTAATACAGTCAATACAGCTTAGGAGGAGAGAAGGAGCGTCAGGCCCAGAACTCAACCACCACCCCCTGTTATGAAGAGTTAAAGAGTCTAATGGCTCTGAGGACTAAAGATCTCTGGTATCTGTCCATATTGCAGTTCTGTAATAGCAGCCTACCACTAAACAAACTCCTTTGATTAATTATGGTGGTGTATAGTGGGTGATGTTCATTGTCCATAACAGACTGCAGCTTGCACAGTGTCCTTCTCTCTGCCACCGTCACCAGAGAGTCCATTTCCATGCCAGCCACAGATCCTGCTCACCTGATCAGCTTGTCAATACACTCACCATCTCTCTTCTTCAAGCTACTCCACTTGATCACTAAATATAAAGTGACTGATAATTACAACGGTGAACAGATATAATGGACATCATTAAGGACAACACACATAATCCAAACAGACAATATTGGTCTGCTGATATGGTGACTGGAGGACAGACCTGCACAAGTTGCTTTGTAATGTTGGGGCACCAACTGGGTGTCCCCCTTTAATGAAGTCAAATGAAAAAAACAAAAGTGGACGCGATGGCCCCAACAAAACAAACCTTTACACCCCAAAAGTCAAATTGACTTTGCAGTTGTGTGAACACGATGGCGTATGCTTTATGTTGAGTTTCTGAGTCCAACAGCAGACTCCATCCTCTGGGGGTCGGCAGCTTTTCAAGAGTCCCACCCAGAAGGTCAGGGGCAGCTCTGGGCACTGTGGCTGAGTCAGTTCCCCTCATTTGGTTTCTTCTCAGAGCTGCAGGTGGATAAGGAGAGACAGTCAGTGTGAGCGCCCCCTCTCACCTCAGAGTGGTATCACTTACCTCACAGAGACAGGAAGGTCATCTCCAGGTGGGCACACATGTGTGACAATACATAGAACTGGCCTGCTCATTTGTTTGCACTGCTTGTATTGTTGAATTCAGCAGCACTTTCAGAATTGATTCTCATTACATGTTTATTTGCACTTCATTTTTCTTCATCTTTGTCTTAACATGGAGTTGATAGTTTGGAAATGTAACAATAAATGTAATAAATGATTCCTGTAATTTTAAGAAATAGCAAATGTAAATTTGGTGTAAAACATATTATGACTTTTTTGGGACTTGAAATTTAAGACTTGACTCCAAACCTGCCTAACAACATTTATTTATGTAGCATATTTTAATACAAATAATGGAGCTCAAAGTGCTTTACATGATGAAGAAAGAGAAAAAAGACAAAATAAATAAGAATTAAAATTAGGAAACACTAATTTCCATTAATAAATGTAAGGTCTGATGGCCAGGAAGGACAGAAAAATAAAAACAACTCCAGCCGGCTGGAAAAAATCAAATCTGCAGGGGGTCCGAGGCCACAAGACCACCCAGCCCACTTAACGCATTCTACCTCACATCAATGACCTCAGTCAGTCCTCGTGGTGTTCAGGGTTCACTTGATGATGACGTCCCATAATGCACTTGGTTGCTCTGCTCTTCATATCTTCAAGTGCTGTTATGTCTTTCTTGTACTGAGGAGACCAGAACTGCACTCAGTACTCCAGATGTGCTCTCACTCGTGTATTATAAAGTATGAGTATAATGTCACTTGATTTAAATTCTACAGTTTTAATGATATAACCTCACATTTTATATTATCTTTTTAATTGCTTCTGTAGATTACTTAGTCAATGAAAATGTTGTGTCAACATAAACCCTTAAATCATAAATAAATTAATATCAGTACCTTACTGACAGCATGGTGGGAATATCTAAAATGACAGAATCTTCACTAATTCCATGCAGACGCACACCCATCTGGAATAATCCTGACATATTGCAAAACAATAAAATGATGAACCTCCCATACTGGAAAAGTAAAGGAATTCTATACATGGAACACATAGTTGAAGGATTGGATTTCATTCCATTTAACAGAATAGTCTCCCAATTTGGGATAGACAAGAATAGATTTTAGAATATCTCCAAATTAAATCAGTAGTTAAAGAAAAATTTAAGCTTAAAGTAGAATTACAAACACCATCAAGGGTATTAGACTTCTGTAATCTCAAACACCCCAAATTACTGTCTAAAGTATATAAAACATTGACCAAAATAGATGATACAATAGCAATTCCTATAGGCAAATGGGAGGAGGATCTATTAGTTAGCTTTGATCAGACTGTCTGGTCCCAAACTTGTTTAAAAACTTTTAAAACGATCAGAAACCCCAATTTACAACTAATTCAATACAAAATTCTACACAGAGTACACTATACAGGTCATCGGATGTTCAGGATGGGATTTGTGCCATCTGACACCTGCACACACTGCACAGACAACATTCCTGACAGTTATATCCACGCACTGTGGTCATGTCCACCTGTTCAGGGATTCTGGTATAGAGTATGTGAAGACCTGTCAAAGTGTCTGAAATGTGATATCCCAACTTCCCCCTCATTTTGCTTGCTGGGGAACCTAGAGGATGTCCCGATTGAAACAAATTTGGTTCACGTGGTTCTCACTGCCATATGCATCGCTAAGAAAACTATCCTCATAAACTGGAAAACAAAGATAATCTTTGCATTAACCAGTATAGAAATCTTTTATTGGATCATATTACACTTGAGACAGCCTCTGCCTCCACTTCAAATCAATCTCTCTGGGCTCCTTTGATCGGTTCCATCACATAGCGATGATGGAGGGTCATTGATATGGTCCCGGGATGCTGTGGTTGATGTGGTGGAGAGTCTGAGCTTGGAGTATCTGGAGGATCCCTGGGGTGGGTTCACTAGGGGTCTTGGGCTGGGGGCTGCTGCCCGACTCTGGTGGTGCTTGGGTTACCTCCGGGGTGGGCTTCTGGTGGTGTGTGTGGGGCCTTAGGGGTCTTGACGGTGGCTGCGGTCGCTGCCTAGTGGCTGCAATGCCCCTGGGTTGGTCTGGGTGTGGGCCTGGTGGCTTAGGGTATGGGGGCGCCCCCGGATGGGGATATGGGTGGGGCCTTGGGGATTGGGTCCTGGCATGTACGCTGCCGGGAAGAGGGCCGGAACGTGCCAGTTCCACCATGGGGGAGGGGATGTCCGGGAGGGGGAGGATCCAGCTTTACCTGGGTGTCTTATGTCTTACTTAATCTGAATGTTGAGTAAATGTGGGGATGGGAGTAAATATTCTGCTGGGGTGGTGTGGGTTGGTGGCCTCAGACTCCGTGGGGCTCTGTGATGCTGCTGCTTCGGGCCATGGCTAGATAGGCTGGGGCCTCCATGCCCCGTGGATTTTGGGAACGGAGGTGCCTATTGGGGCCAGTAGGGGAGCTGGCTCCTGGAGGGCTCAGGCCCCTCAGCCGTTCCTCCCATCCTCAGACATTTCCTCCTCCTGCTCCTTCACATCATCACACAAACATGCACATAGGGCCTTGGGGTGTGGGTAAGTCAGGGGTGCGGTATGGATCCCGCTTCCGCAGTCCTGTGGCAGCCTACACCCCAATTTTATTTGCACATTAAACACTTCCACAAAAAACATTCCACACAAATGCACACTTAGGGCCTTGGGAGTGGGCACACTCAACGGCATCCGGTGGGGGGAAATTTCAGCCTCACTCCGAGTGCCGGTGTCCACTTCCAATTTTAAACTGCACCTAGTCACGGAGAGTTTTGGGGGGGAAGTGGGGCTGTGTGTTGGCATCAGCTGGTGTAGGCCACATGGTGCCGGCACTGCCCGCATCCCCCCAACCACAAAATGCACCTTATCAACACACACCAACACTACATTAGAGCAGCGGAGGGAGACTAGAGGTCTTATTACACCTCTGTTCTCAGTTAGCTGCCCGGGCTGGAGGCTAGGAGTGGGAGCTGGCCGTCTGCCTGTGGTCTGGAGTGGTGGGTTGCTTTGCTCTACGTTGGATGGGGGTGCCTGCTCACTATTACCCCTGCGGAACGGGGCTAACTCTGACGTCCAGGAATGGCTGTACCTCAGGTACGGCAGCACCGGGACCAGAGTTAGGTAGGGTGTGTGTGGGGAGTGTGAATGGGTGTCTGGCGTACATCCTTGTAAGTCTTGGGTTGTATGTGTATGTGAGAGCATGAGGGAGGGAGTGTATGACTGTGTTTGTGTGTGACTGTATATGTCAGGTGGGGTTTTGGACTCCTCCCCTCTCCTGGGACATCTGGCAATACTACAACATCTTTGCCTCCCCCCCCCTGCCTTAAGCATCTGTCTGGTCGCTCCCGGTGGCTGCCTGGTGGGATCTGGTTCCCTGGGCTCTGTTGGGTCCTCGGCGGGTGGGTCGCCCTGGGTCCCGGGCTGCTGGGTTCCGGCCCGGCCGACTCGGGGGAGAGCGGCTGCGGGCGGGCCTCAGGGCTTGCCTTTGATATCTCCCGGGACTCTTTCGGCTGCTGGTTGTGACCCCCGGGGTGATCCTCTGTGCCTCTCAAGTGGGGGTTGGGGCTTCTCTGGTGACGGCCTCCCTGGGGTCTCCGCGCTCTGGGGTGACCTCTGGATCTCTGGGCTTGGAACTCCCTCCATCTTCCGCACGTTTTTGGGGGCAGGTCTGTGGCCCTTCACACACACTATTGGATTCTCCTATAGAGAAACCTTACACATACAAGCGTGCGTACGCACACAGGTGCTCACATGGTGATTTCATAAGTATGACTTGGACATCTTCAGCACATGATCTAAGGTTGTGGTGGCCTAAATGCCTTAGTAATAATTACTGTATGATTGTCAGCAAACATTTTTACTTTTATATATCTTCATGTAGCTGATGCAGCAATGTTTTTGTCTTGTGGTTTTTTTTTTCCCCCTCTCTTTCTGCAGGTCTAGAAGCGGACTCTGGTTCGTTTATTGTTTATTCTATACACACCCCCCCTTCCCCCTTTACCTCCACCTCTTGCTTTTCTCTCTTCTTTTTCTTTCACTTTTGTCTCCGTGTCCGGTTTGAATCTTAAAAACATCTGAAAATATTTCTAATAAAGTTTTGGTATCAGGCGTGACGTTAGCAGAAGCTGTAACGCTCCACCTGAGAGAAAAACTGTAAGGCTAGTCACCAGCATTCAGACATCAATTCTGATTGATTAACAGCCGAACAGGACACGGTTAAAAAAAACAAAAAAAAAACATAAACCCTTAAATGCTCTTCAGAGGTCTCCTCCTGTAGCTCAGTGTCTCCCATTTTGTTTTTATATTTGGCTGAACTGAATCACTCAGGTAAATAGAAGACACATCAGGACAACAGCAAGTGAAGTGAAAAAGTATCACCAAAATAATACAAACAAATAAAAGAGGAGACTCCATGACACTTCAGGGACACATATATTCCTTTATTCCTGTTCATAAAACGAACTCATAATAAAAATGTATCAAAAAATTAAAGAAAACTTCAACAAAGACAGAGACAAACAGACCTGCTGATGGTCATCACTAAAGATGCCAGTCCTGAGTGGTAAATGACAGACAAGAATTCATGTTTGTCATCCTCACCCAGTGGTCACTTGTGACAAGTCCATCTGATCACCTGAGTACAGAACACCGTCAGTCTCATGTCTGTGACGTTCTTATCCAGTGTTGATGTCCACATGTCAGTCTGAATGACTTGGCACCAGTCAGTCCAGCGTGAAGGCAGGAGACCCTGTCAGGTATATAGCGCCTTACTTTATAAGAATGGCAGTGGTCTCGTGTTCACACTGCACTTCAGTGAAAAGTCAGAATACAAGTGGCCATTGAACCTTTGTGTTGTTTGTCCTTCTCTCTATCTGTCTGTCTGTCTCTCCTCATGTCCTCACTTCTCTCTCTTCTTCTCCACAGCCTTTGGTCATGTCGTCTCACCCCCAGATGTTGCTCAGCTCTCTCCTCAGCTCTTTCTTCTCCACACTCACGACTGACTGAACTGGACCTGAACAGTAACAGCAACATGGAGGATTCAGGAGTGGATCAGCTGTGTGAGGGGCTGAGGAGTGAAAATTGCAAAGTAGAGAAACTGAGGTAAGTGAACAACAAGTGTGAGTGTGAGTGTGAGTGTGTGTGTGCGTGTGTATGTGAATGAGTCTCATTAATTTTATTTCTTATCACATTATGGCTCTGCCTTTTCCACTCCCACAACACAAACGCTGTGTTTAATCAGGACAGACTGCAGTGTCCCTTATATTCAGACAGATGGACATGAGGTGACACAACTGCAGATTTCCTTTTAATAATTCAATTCATAAAGACAGCATTGTGACCCTAAGCACCTCCACCACACTGGTCACTCTCCTCATCCTCTCT
The DNA here is from genome assembly GCF_016835505.1 of Polypterus senegalus. Taxonomy (NCBI): domain Eukaryota; kingdom Metazoa; phylum Chordata; class Cladistia; order Polypteriformes; family Polypteridae; genus Polypterus; species Polypterus senegalus. Next base: position 22,959 of record NW_024385665.1, read on the forward strand.
GTCCAGACTGTTGTTTTATTTCTTGTCCCACAAGCCAACGCTGTCCATTCTTTATTTTAATCTCATATTTGTTCCTGTCCTCCATTGTCACTTTCTCCCTTACACTCCTCTGATGTCCTCACTAAAGTTTGTTAAAAATCACTAAAATAGAATAAGGAGGAGAAACACAGTCAGTGTGAGGAGAAGAGACGACTAAAGTGATAGAAGACAAAGAGGAGTGGACAGCTAGAGCTGGACTGGAGTGACAGACAAGGACAAGGAGAATAGAATACAAAAGATAAGGAGAGACGAGAGAAGAAGATGAACGGAATGAAGAAAAGGACAAATAAAAGAGGAGGACAAGGCAGAGGATAAGGAGAAGGAGAGAGAGGAGGACAGACAGAGGAACAGGAGGAAAGGTGGACGGCAGCAGTAGAAATGACCAGCCAGCCATACACAAAAAGAGAAGGTCACAGGGAGGAGAGGATTAGGACTGAAGGCAGTGTGGACAGTAAGGTGGGAGACACAGGAAGTGACCGCCATTATAGCCAAGTGGACTGAACAGGCCGACATCATTCTACAAGACATGACCCCCAGGTCTACACAGGACATCGACATATATCTGTCATTGGGCTTAGTGACCGACAGGTGGACACACACATCATGTGCAGTAGACGTCCAGAGACACTGAGAGGATTCTGGGAAGGTGACCTCATTGGGCATGTCAGTGAGATACTCCAGGGTGAGGAGTGGCGCCCTCTTGTGTTTGTAACTCACACTTGTGTTTCTTGTGGGACATTAAAACAAGAATCTCACCACATGATCAGTGTAGGCTGTCACATGACTTTCTCAATAATCCAGTATATAGCGCCTTTTTGATATTTTTATACACACATGGTCTTCTCTGATATCATCACAGGTCCAGACCCTCTGCCTCACAAATCCTTCTTCTGTCATTTCAGTCAGTCAGGGTCTTCCTCAATGCCAGCAGACAATCAAACAGTCGACTGGTGATGTGAATAATTTGACGTCACTAAGGTCACCTGTCACACTAGTCCTGTGCTCCACTTGTCACTCTGGTCCATGCGTGATTCTCTTTACTACTAAATACAAATCTGTGGGTGACACATGTCAGCGGTCAGTGGTTGTGTGCAGGTTTTTAAATTAAAATGGTGGACTCAGAGGGGCGTAGGTGGATGTGGTAGTGTGGGGGAGCAGAGCAGCCCTGGAGTGTTGGTGGTGAATTGGCGGAGCGCGCTTTACACGTGCAGACACGTGTGGTTCAGCCAGTGTCCTCATTAGTGTTCTGGGGTCTGTTATTAGACACCTGCACCCCAGTGAGTTTAAAATGAGCCTGAACAGGATAGTCAAGAACAAAACTGAACAGGAAAGAAAAATGAAAAGATGGAGATGGAGGTTAAACGAGAAATAAAGTAAATGTAGAATTGTGGCTGAGCTGATGCAGTGGAGTGAAGGTCAAGAAGTGGCCATGAGAGGAGTGAGCACACGGCACTCAAGAGCTAAGGTCAGGTTTAGGTGGCACAGAAACTCT
>NW_024385666.1:0-7935 GCF_016835505.1 Polypterus senegalus
GTTTTCGAGGAAAGGATGTTGCTGACAAGTCAGATGCTTTTGAAAGTTTGGCTCCAGATGTACTTATCAGCTGCTCCTGCTTGTCAGTACTTGAGGTGATCTTTACATTCACGTCTGGATGAATTCATAAGGATTTCTTTACAACTTTTTGTCTCATTATGCGAAATCCTAAGGCTTTCTTAAAATTGCAGAGACACTGTTGATGAACTTCGGTTAAGCGCATTTTTACTCACTTATAACAAAGAATACCAGCTTTACGGCTTTGTGCCAAAGATCTTCAGCAGACTAGTGACTGATCAAATCGACTGCTGGCTAGCACAGATATCAATGACGTCATTCACAGCTAGTGTGGTTCCTGATCCGCGTGTGGCGTACGTATTTAAAGCAAACCCTCAAAGCGGTACCTTCAATTCTCCAGTGCTTCGAAAGCTCGACACAGTCTTGAAACCTGAGTATTGGAGCGCCACATCACTAACTCAAGGACCGACTTTGCCTACCCCTGCACTAGAGGACCGTTCTGTTCTCTCAGATTGCAAGGCTGGCTTTGAATTTTCTAGGAGCTGTATAAGCTCCTCTGTGGTGTGGAAATTTCTCCAGACTTTAATACAAACAAGCAGGCTACCTGCTGCACTATTTGAAACGTTGTAAACTCAAATTGCCTTAGCCATTTTGCTATTTGCTCCCAGAGCTTCTGCATGCTCCCAGGTTGATCTCTCAGGATTTAACTCCCAGTTTTAGGTTTTCTACCTGCTTGTCTGGGAAAGCACATATTCATCTAGGATCTCAACCCCAATGGGCAGCTCAACTCTCTCCTCCATGAGGTCCTCTTTGTTTCCTCCATAGGAACCAGCACACATCTGTATGTCTCATTCATATTCTCCTTTTTGAGAGAAGAGAATTAGTACACAATGTTATTGAGTACATGAAATTCAGTGTTTTTTGTTAATATGTAGCAACTGCAAACATCAAATTGAAGGGGATGTTTGCAAAGAAACAGAATGCAATAGTATTACTAACAACTTTGCTGTACAAATGTGTACAACAATTAGATTGTAGCAGATAATCATTTCTTGAGATAGACAAATTTTGTATTACCAATTGAGACAGTTTCTAAGAGGTGTTTTATTTTATACTGTGATAACAAGTGGAAGTATTCAGAGATAGTATATAAACATTACAACTTTTAGAAGTATATAATTAGAAGAGTCATAAGTTAACATGGCAAAAGTTTTTCCCAAGGTATAGCAAATGACCTTTTAGATGTAAAATTCCCTGTTTAGTGTATGTAAATAAAGAATTTAAGAAAGTAAATGAAGTTGATCATATCAGTAAATGACATGGTCATTTTTGCAAACTCAAGCATGGAATACTGAGAGCAGCTACAACAGCAACCTTTTATCTAGCAGGCACTGATATAGTATATAATATAATATATTGTGAGGTGACAGTGCATTGATAACTGTGAGAAAAGTGGCTTAAAAAATAGGAGTGCTTGCTGCCTAAAAGGTGAGCATGGCACAGGAGTGCATCACAAGGTGCACTAGTTAGAGTAGTGTAAGAGCTAGGAAGTAGAAGTGTGACAGGTATTTTTGCAGAAAGCCATAGGCAAACATTTATTATTTTGATGTTTTTTTGTCTTAGACCCAAATATAAGAAATTGGTTATAAAGAAACATTCAGCAATTAAGGCATTGGGCTTGCACAGTAAAAGCGTTTGATGTGTGTCCTTTCTCTTCCAGTCATCATATATATATATATAGCCTGAGCAAATGGCACTGTTCAGAGAGCCGGATAGAGAGGAACTCTATCTGCCATTCTCAATTAATGCAGCACACATGATGCTGTGGATGGAAATTGGGCAGAAAATCAAAATGTAAAAAAGGGAAACAAGCCACAAGTTCAGAGGTTTGTGTGTGTTTTATATCATACAACACATTTTTTTGAGTCTTCTGTGTGGAACTGAGAGGCTGTGACACATAAAGGTCCTGTGAAGGCATAAAAAGGCATCTGCCATGGTTAAAATAATGTTAGGATTGTAAATAGTTTTTACTGTTCTATTGCTCAAAAATGCTCAATTAAATGGGAAGAGCAAAAAGTCCCCTTTAACTGCTGCAGCCACTCATTCATGCAGTTTATTTCTCCTGCCTGGAAAGGGACATTACATTGGTGTCAGAAGCAGGATGAGCCATCCCACTAACATCAGATGACGTAGAGGGCATGATAATGGCTAAGATGAACTTCCCCCTCCACCCTGGTGGTTACTGTAATGCAAAGAAGAACACGCTGACAAATATGATGACTGAGATCTCCAAGACACAGACTCAAGGTTCTAAGGTTGAAACCCAAGGGCACTACAACAGGACTAGCAACTGGGAAACCCTTTTGAAACAGGTTCAAAGTTATTGCAGAGCAGATGGGTGAAGGACCAAGGATAGAGCAAAGCGCCCAGTTGGTGGCTTGGCTGAAAGGGGGAGGCTTTAAAAGGTCCTTGGGGGTGTTCCAAGATGGGATTTAATGGATATGGGACGACCTTTGAAGGCTATTGAGCATCCTTTCTCCTAGACAGAAACTATTTTAGGAATGCAAAGGCAACTGTACGAATGAACCCTTCAGTCAACGAAAGCACCTGAGAACTTTTACCATGGAAGTGCAGAAGCTGGTGGGGAAATCCTGTGCATACTTTCCCCATAGGATCTGAGACAAATAGACACATGACACATTTCTCTGTGGACTTGAGGCCAAAGCACTTCACCACTATACATAGTTTGCCAGAACCACAACTCTAGAAGAGAAGCTCAAGTGTGCCATCATATTTGAACTGGAATGTGAGAGGAAATTGATCTATACTAACATTCTCAAGGCAGAGCCTGAAAGAATGTGCCGCCAGCTGCCACTCGACTGTATATTTGCCTGGGAGAGGAGACCAATGGAAGAACACTCCTAATGGGACTGAATGTTATGAATGAATGGGTGTTAAAGCATCAATTTCCTCTGCTAAATCTGCTATTTGCTGGAGCTGAGGCCAAACTAGGCATCTTCGTTGATTTTGTCCTTTTCACCCAACAACTACTTTGGGGCCGGAGCAGTACAAGGAAAAGGTCAGGGTTTGGTATAGGTGGGAGATTTACAGACACAACAGCAGTTCCTCTGAAACCAGCAACAAATGCAGGCCAGGATGAGCCAGTGACCAGTGAGCTGAGGAGATTATTGCTATTTGCCTATCCAGATTTGGGACACTGATGTGAAGGCTTTGGAAGATACTGGGGCTACGTCTGCTGTAGGATGACCTCTTGCTTAAGGACTGTGCCTTACAAGATATTTGCAGCCATTTTGCTACTGAGTTAAAGCTCAGATTAAGGGGCCACAATACCGCCCTCCTATGAATATGTGGACACATTTGGAAATTGCTGGTTTGGGTAGGAAAAATCAGGGACTCTTGCATCTTGGAAATATAACTTTTAACTAAAGCTCCAGAGCTCAGATATACTCTTTCTATGGGACCCTGTACCCAGCAGTACACCTTGTCATTTGATAGGCTGTCCACTTAGGTGGGCCTTTCTCCCCACTCTATCATCCAGTGGGAGCCTCTCAGCCCTTATGATCAATAATGATGGGTGATGGAATGACACCATGAAAGATCTCTGGAAAGAATCTGTCAGGGACTGACAGCACAACAGTAATAACAATTTATTGCAACAATTCAGAGATTGTTTTGCACCTTGCCTGAAGACAACGCCAAACTCACATCATAAGCTACAACATCAACACTGTAAATGCACCTGATCAAACAACCTCGGTGGCTCAACCCACTGGCTTCAGGTAGGACAAGGTAGATTGGCTCGTATACAATATGATGAACGCTAGATTTAAAAAATGGCTGTGGATTGGTTTGTGACTGACATTATAAGCCAAGCAGAAACTACATGGCTATACCCATACAGTGCCAGAGATATGATATATTCAACCCATCCAACTGATTGTCACGATTTCAATCAAATTTAGTTTTAAAAACAATCAGCTGGTTTATACTATTTTTGCAACGACATAACTGCATGCTGTCTACTTATATCACTATTTTCTGCAAGCTGTTGCTTCTATAAAAAATACCAGTAGATGGCAGCACTAAGCCTGACAACAAGCTAGCTGCATCTGTAGTGGTTGTATACTCAATAGTGACTCCATGAGATATGACTTAACTCACACCTTGTATTTAAAGTGTTTAAACATCACCTGGTAAATGCCAGGTGCTGTACTAGGAGGTCACCTACTTGGGGCATCGAATGATGGAAAGCAGGGGACACTGAGGGACAGCAAGACCCAAGTGATCTGGGTCTGGCCAATTCCCCCCAACATATGGCTGATCCAAGGCGTAAATGTTTATTCAAAATTATCAAAGTTCTGCAGCTTTTACGGTTTGCTGTATAGGATGATTCATGCCCCAGTGTGATGCACATTCAGATAATTCCACAGACAAAATATCTTCGCTTTAAAAGTTTTAGCAAAACTTCAAAACAAAACAGTTCTCACAAAAATAGAGGAAAAAAAATTGGTATTACAGAAAGGAAAAGTACTTATTTAAGAAAAGTTCTGTTTATCTATACTAATAAAAGGCAAAGCCCTCACTGACTCACTGACTCATCACTAATTCTCCAACTTCCCGTGTGGGTAGAAGGCTGAAATTTGGCAGGCTCATTCCTTACAGCTTACTTACAAAAGTTGGGCAGGTTTCATTTAGGAAATTCTACATGTAATGGTCATAACTGGAAGGTATTTTCTCCATTTACTGTAATGGAGTTGAGCTCGAAAGCCGTGGGGGTAGAGTTCTCAGGTGACATCATCATGCCTCCGCGTAATCACGTAAACTGACTGTCAACGCGGTGCATAGAAAACCAGAAGAACCTACAAAAAGCTAGAGAAAACATGCATTATATATTGAGAGGCAGCTGAAACAATGAAGCGGCGGTGATGACATATACTACCTATATTCACAGGTGCTGCTGCGAAAAAGAAACAGGTGTAAACCTAAACTTTTAAATTAAGTTCATAGACAGGCTGCAGCTGGCGTTTCCCATGCCCACGGGTAATGGGGATATACAAGTTTAATGAGAGGATATAAGCGAAAGTTTGATCACTTTTTAACTAAGTTAAAATTGCAGGTCAAGGGTGTGCTTTTGCAAATTCGAGACTGTGTTTGTGGGGATTGACACTTAAGGCGGGTGGAAGTCCGTCATCATCTCCCTCCCATTTACCTAATTTGCTCTGAGCTGAGCTCACGCTACGCCGTCTTTCAAAGCAACTTCGTCACCTGCCACCAAATACTCACAGAAAAATCCACAAGTTAATACACACGCTATCTCAGAGTTTCTCCACACTGAATCCTCCAGGCACTACTTACAAAGGTTACATTGACAATCGTTAGCGTTATTTTAAATCTTTCCTTTTCTTAGCACAAGCACAGCTGAGAAGCTTCGATGCATGTGCTCCATAACGCATTACAAAATAATGCATAATCACACTTTGCATTACAAGCAAAGGAGAGCTTTGTCAATGCATGATTTCCTGGTACACGATTACATTGATCAGTGCATCCGATTCATTTATCATCACTCCACCTTGGTTTGAGAAGTATGAAAAATATGAGGTTAACACAGAAAAACAGATCACCAATTCAAGCTTCATGAATATCGATTAGCCACCAATAATTGTTTTGGTAAAGCCATACTCAGTGTAATCCTCCTTCCATTTTATAATTTTTCCGCCACAAGCCATGATTAAATGAACAGTAAAAATAAAAGCGGCGAGGTGACTTATTTAGGCAGGCATATATATGACAGCAACACTCATGACAATGTCAATCATGTTACGTTATTATTAAAATGTTTCCTTTTCTTTTTTATTACTTCTTTAACACCCTACTTCTCTGCTGCGGAGGGGATTTTGCTAGTGGCTTATATATCTTGTTTCATCTCACTAAGTTTGGTTGTACAGTCATACTTAGAGGCATGTTAAGCAAATTAAACAAGTTAGGCAAATAAACAAGTTATATATATATGAATGACCTCAAAAGCTGAGACTTTTGATATGTGAGCGATGTCTGCAAAAGCTGGGGTCTTCTACCCAGCAAAAGTCAAGCAGCCGGCATGCGCGCATAGCTGTGCCGGCCTTTGAGACGCTGATCGCTTCTGCCTTAAGTCAAAGTGAGCACTTTTAATTTTTCATCCTCCCCTGAGCTATAGCCCACGAAGTGCAAACTCGGACCCCTTTTCTACACTGCAGCAAAATAATATTAAAGGCGATTGCACTTTCTTGTGCATGTATACGATTATGAGGTCGTGAGCTTGGATTATGAAGACACACAGGGTGGAGGGACTGACAGTGCCATCACAGCCGATTAATGGCAGGGACGGCTCACCAGTCTACACAAGACCACCGCAACTGTCCCCAAAAAGGCGATTATATGTCAGCGAACACATCTCTCTATACTATAAGGCAATTTTCCTTTCTTTACACCTTTTTTCCTTTTATCCCAAACCAAGCCTTTCTCTCTTAACGCTGCAGAGGACACAAAACTAATTTTCTTTAATTGCTGGTAATGCGGTAAGGCACATTACAGATGCAGAAATTGAGCGTTCACATAGAAAATGTAATTTCTATACCACAGCTAGGTTACCACTTTAAATACAAAAAATAAGGGATGCATACAGCGGGGCCACATCCCTTGGGGCCAAGCGCCAATTTCATTCTCAAATACGGGGCGATTCAGCATTTTAAGGCGATGTGGCAACCCCAACCACAGCCCGTGTGATGTGGCGCTTTCAAAAGGAATCTACCTAGAGGATGATCCATATACATTTTAGCTGCTGTTAGGTACTACTAACCTGTTGTGTTAGACAGTCTTTAAAATGTAGTTTACCACCAACTCCTCAGTAGTGCTCAATGTACCTGTACTTCTTAAAAGCGCTAATGTTTTACTGTTTAATAACTTATAGACTTTATATTTTTATTATTTTTCCCTTGCACTCAGTGACCAAAGCTATACACACACATATAGACACATACATATATGTATACATATATATACACTATATATATGTTTATATATATATGTATCTACATATATATAAAAGGCAAAGCCCTCACTCCACTCACTCACTCACTGACTCATCACTAATTCTCCAACTTCCCGTGTGGGTGGAAGGCTGAAATTTGGCAGGTTCATTCCTTACAGCTTCCTTACAAAAGTTGGGCAGGTTTTATATCGAAATTCTACGCGTAATGGTCATAACTGGAAGCTGTTTTCTCCATTTACTGTAATGGAGATGAGCTTGAAGCGCCGTGGGGCGGAGTTTCGTGTGACATCATCACACCTCCCACGTAATCACGCAGTACATAGAAAACCAGGAAGACCTCCAAAAGCGCTGAAGAAAACATGCATTATATAATTGAGAAGGCAGCTAAACAATAAGAAGCGCGAAAGTGACATATACAACCATATTCATGAGTTCTGCTACTTCGGAAACAAAGCACGATGTAAACCTACACTTTAAATTAAGTTCATAGACAGGCTGCCGCTGGCGTTTGTAATTTAGTGCCTGCCCATATAAGGCCGTCCGTCAGCGGCAATCCAATAGCAAACTCCCACTAAATATTCACGGGTGAAGGACTGTGTTTATGGAGAGGAAGATGAGATGGTCAGGGTGGTGTTTGACACAAACTCAGCGAAACTGCAGAGAGAAAGTTTTAAGTGCCAGGACTAAGGTAACATTAAATACAGCCACGGACATAGCACGAGATGGCACCAGCACAGCTGGGAACCTTCGATGCATGTACACGGCGGCTCACGTGAACTGGCGCGGTGCACAGATAAAGGCAACAGTTCCAAAGAGCGCTGAACAAAAACCGAATTACACAATTGAAAAGGCAGCAAAAAATATGA
>NW_024385667.1:0-9357 GCF_016835505.1 Polypterus senegalus
CGTCAATTAAGGAAATTGAACTGACGATTTCAACTGTCACAACACAAACCAGCATTGAAAAAGTTACTATGTCGGTCAGCCTCACAGCATTGTCAGAAAGTGCTTCACTTGAGTTTTCGATTGCCGGAAATGATCAATACCTGGACCTCAACAACACACTCCTCTACTTAAGCTGTAAAATAAATAAAAATGATGGAACAAATCTGGCCGCTGATGCACGTGTTGCCCTTTGTAAACTACCGATTGCTTCTCTGTTCAGTCAGGTGGATATCACCGCGGGACAGATTGATCAGCAAGAGTAATAAATGTTACCCATATTGAGCGCTTATTGAAACCGATTTAAATTACAGAGATGAGACCCTGAAAAAACAATTTTTAGCTGGCCTGTTCTATAAAGACACACCCGGTCAACACGAAGCCACTGCTCTGGATGGACCAAATTTGGGGTTCAATAAAAGGGCTGCTTACTCATCCGGAAACCGCAGGGTTGATTTATTGGGTCACATCCATGCAGATCTGTTCTTTCAAGAGAAATTATTAATTAATGGGGTTGATGTGAAAATAAAGTTGGTACGAAATAAGGATGACTTTTGTCTGATGAGCAATGGTGATCATTGTTTGTGAAAAGAGTTCAAGTCAACCCGGGAGTCAGACTGGGTCATGCAGAGGCCTTGATGGCCAGCAACGCAAAATACCCAATCAACCGTGTTCAGATGAAGGTGTTCAGCATACCTACAGGTAGTCGTGTCTGCAACCAGGAAAACCTGTTTCTGGGACAGCTGCCAAAATTGATTGTTTTGGGATTTGTTGACAATGTAGTTTTCAGTGGCAACTTTACACACAAACCCTTTAATTTTAAACATAACAACATCCACTTCATGGCTCTTTACCTAGATGGAGAACAGGTAGCCAGCAAGCCTCTGCAGCCAGATTTTGGTAATGGTCATTGTGTCTGAGAATATTTTCAACTGGTGGAAACCGCAGACAAGAGGATGAAAGGTAAGGCACTGTTAGTTGATCATGAAGAGTTTACTAAAGGCTATTCACTTTTTGCATTCAACCTAAGCCCTGATATGGAATCAACAGGACATTATTCACTCATCAAAACAGAAAACCTCAGGACTGAAATAAGATTTGCTGAACCACTGCATGATACAGTGAATATGATTGTGTATGCATTTTCGACAACATCATTGAAATTAACATGCGCTCGGCAAGTTATTTACGACTACAGTTAGCCATGACATGTTCAGACATGCAGCCTCTGGACACTGAGCAGCTCAGGACCACCCTTGCATATCCATTTTCTGGATGTATTCCCTTCAGATCAACTGCCCAAGGAGAAGTTGGTTGGCAGACCTCTGTTTATGATCATAAACACAGACCCCCATGATAAACCCGGAAAGCACTGGATTGCCATTTACCTTGCGGATCATGGAAAAGTTGAATTTTTTGACTCGTATGGAATTCCCCCAAAGTTATTATGAAATTTTTGAAGATTAATGATAACTGCATCACTTATAACAGTATTCAGTTACAGCAGTTTTTATCCACAAGCTGTGGTCACCATTGTATTTTCTATTTGAATCAAAAAAGCAAAGGAATTACCATGAACCAGATATTGGACTTGTACCCAGAAAATGTTCATCTAAATGACCAGATGGTTGTTAGATATTTTTATCAAATAAAAAGGGGACAAACTGAAAATATGAAACTGGATATGTTTACCCAGAAATTAGAAATAAGTCAGTCATGTGTTTGCTTTTGCTGAATATTATATGCAAAATATTATATGCAGAAAAAAAAAAGATGTTACAACTATGTGTATTACCTTTGGTTGAAAATAAATAAATAAATAAATAAATGAGCTATTAACCAACATAAAAGTGTCTGTGGTTATTATAGTGAATAATCCAATAATCAGACAGATAAAATTAAAGGGTCTGTATGTATATCCATCCATCTTCTAACCCGCTGAATCCAAATACAGGGTCACGGGGGTCTGCTGGAGCCAATCCCAGCCAACAGGGCACAAGGCAGGAACCAATCCTGGGCAGGGTGCCAACCCACTGCGAGGACACACACACAAACAGGCTAATTTACAATCGCTAATCCACCTAACCTGCAAGTCTTTGGATTGTGGAAGGAAACCGAGCCGGAGGAAACCCACGCAGACACGGGGAGAACATGCAACTCCACGCAGGGAGGACCTGGGAAGCGAACCGGTCTCCTAACTGCGAGGCAGCAGCGCTACCACTCGCCACCCCTCTGTATGTATATGTTTTATTTATTAATAGTATTTAGTAATACAATGTTGTAAAAGTATTTTCACAGAGTTAACAGAGTCATGATGCAATCAAACAAACGAAATTATCTAAATGAAAATACTAATAATAGTCATAATACACAATAATAAAACACTGTACATTAAAGAAGTTGCTTCCTTAATTTTCTAAGCATTAATACATTAGTGTAAAAATATCTTCACAGAGTTATGACACAATCGCTAAATGATCAAAATTAAAATAATAATAATAGCAATAATACATACTAATAAACCTCCATATTAAAACACTATTTTTCTACGTTTATTTTTAAAATACTTTTATTCATACTATGAGCCATGTGTGTTTTAAATAGTTGACTTTTCTGAAGACTGGGCGTTTTCTGATCTGTCTAGATAGCCTGGGTGTTTCAGTTACAGAGCCAGAGGCCTGGTCCAGCATGGTTGGAAAATCACGTGATACAGGCAGGCCAAGCTGTTTACTGGCTGTTTGAATCGGCTTTGTATCATTTTTAATCTCTTGAAATAAAACCCTAATGTCCATGTTCGGAAAAATGGACCCGGGTAAGTTAATTTCGCCATAGCGTTAAAGAATAAATCCCAACATTTTGGTTTTCTTTGTTTAATGTTCGTGTTAGTGTGGCGAACTTGATCAGATCAACCATATTTGTGCCAATAACAGGTGTGTCTTTATATAAAAATCCTCTTTCATTCCAGGACGTTGTGGATGGGTTTTATGCATTTTCCTAATTAGCATTTCCATATTTTTCTGGTGTCTCTGAGAGACGGATTCCAAAACGCTCTTATGACAATATCACCCCTGTCAGTGGTCAGGTGCACATGTGGTCTGGGATGGTGCTTCAGTTTCTGGTAGAATAAGAGTCAATGTAGACTTATGTGATTCCCATTGTCTCAATAGACTCAGATATCTCGCAAAGTATGAAAATACAGTTCCACTTTTTCATGCGGTGATAGAGCACTATTTTGTAAAATATTCCTCATTTCATGGGCAAGCGTTTGCATAGTATTTTTTGTCATATCTGTTTCTTCACCGACAGATGTTTTGATCTGCTCCAGTTGTTTTTCTGGTACAAGGTACATTTTCTCAGTGTGTTCCATTTACGATTCAAAATTAGACAGGTGAGTAAAGGGATCGCTATGCCGAGTAGTTGACCGATAAATCCACCAGACTGATTTATAATACATTTCTTTCGCTTAACAGTAACTTTTACTGCTCAGATTTTTCAATGTGTTTCTTTTAAGAATGCCAATCTGTCTGGAATTTAAAGGTATCTACCCTTAATTGCATTGAGTGCAATTTCACAAATAGCCAGAATTAAATTGTCAGAAGCTGCACACAAAATGGACTTTCTCTGTTTTGATTTTGCCTTTATAAGCAATCGCATGAGTTGTAAATTTTGTTTAATCCAGGACGAAATGGTGATCAGGATGACGTCTATTACAAAATGACACCGGGCTGCTAAAATCACATTTTTATCCTTGACTTTTTAAACACGTAAGCCACTGTGCGCTACGATGGGTATATGGATGCTCTGAGACGAAAGTCATCTGGAATATTAGTATTTAAATCTACCAGTAGAAAGCCAAAGGCTGACATAGTGGTATCCTCATAAGCCTTCGCGAAAGTAGCGCCACCTTGTGGGGTACATCTGACGGCCAATATTTATATCTGTTGCCTGTTTCTCGATTCTTAAACAAAACAATGTATTTTGCATTTAAGGATATAGTACAGCTCTGTTTTCCCTGGCAAAAAGATTCTCAAAAATATAGATTATGCTCGGATTTCTATGATGAACATACTTTGTGAATGCCAATTCCATCTGAGATCATCCACGAGAACTAAGTTTATTTTATCACGGGTAACAATACATCATCATTTAGGAGTCAGGAGACCTTCTATAAATTTTATACGTCTGAATTTTTTTCATCAATTTGTATAGAGAGGTTGCCAAACGGAACAACAATACAGAATATTTTGTGGTTGGTGAGACATCATTTTCGTCCCTGATTCTAGTAATGTTTTCACAAAAAATGAATTTTCCAAAGCTGCTTGGCCCTTAAGATACAGGAAATTTTTCTCAGAATTAATAGCCAAAAGGTAACAAAGTGAAATTTTTAGTTAATACGCACTTGTCATATAAAACTTTTGTGTGTTTTTTTTTTCTGGATTCTATATGCCAGCTGCGTTTTACCCTGACAATACCAAAATCTTTAACTTTAATATTTTTATGTTGTGAAGACAGTTTTATATTTTCTGCATAGTCAAAGACCAGTTCTTTTAAGCTTTGAAAATTCACCTTTTACAGTTCTTCACATTTAATGTTATACCTTTAACTGTTAGGCAGGTTTCACCATTGGATAGCTTATAACCATAACTTTTCGGCCACTGCTTATAAATTCAGTGATGTATTCATTCGTTGCTACCTCGTAATTTTCCTATATAGCAACCGGTTTCGGGTTCCATTCGTTTGCTCTGGAAATATAAGGAATTGAATCCGTGTCGTAGTATAGTATTCTTTCGCTTTAGTTTGTTTAAAAGATTATACAACTCTAATCTGCATAAGCTGCAGTAAAACTAGCAATAAATATGTTTACATTGGCCGGTGTGCTGTAACGATCTTTATCGTATGTCCAAGTCACAAAGGCACATTCATCATCAATAAAATCGCAAGTAGATACCTCATAATTTGGGGCAAATAATGATTCAAACAGTTTTACTGGATCTTTTACTAAAGATGTATGTGACAAATTAGGTCTTTGTGCAAACTTACCCCATAAGGAATTTAAAAAGTTTTGCAATTTGTCTTCTGGCCGGATTTTTTAATTAGGTGCTCGCTAATTGTATACCTTCCTTTTCATAAAACATGGATACATACTGTTTACATTGTTCTGTGTTTAGACAGCTCTCAGGATAACCCAAGATTAGCTTTTAAATGGGCATTAATATACTCTGAAAAAAGTTCGGTAGAGCTTTGTTGAAAATGCCATATCTCATACATGCTTTCAATTTTGTATCCCAGCTGAATGGCTGCAAACATATTCCGGTGTTGTCCAGCAACCGGTAAGCGCTCTTTCCTTGTGAGAGTGCATACACAGGGTCTGCTGCTGTATTACAGCACAAGTGTGGCAAAGCGTAAGTATAATTTTTGTTTATTTTGCATGGCAAAACAGGAATAGAAAATTTCTGGGTGGATACACCCTCACCCAGGCTAATCCAAATACGTTTCTAATGGTTCAAAATCCTTATTAATAATTTTTGGATGACCGATTGGGTATCATTTGGTTTTATTCACATAAGGATATAAACTCGTAATATCATAGTAATGGATTTTTCACCACGCACACCTTGTAATATAAATGTGCTGCATTTTTTCGAGCACCAAAGAGAGATTCCCTAGGGTTCAAAGCTTCAGGTAGACGAATGGTTTTCAAGAAATTCTGCACACAGATGTTTTCTACGAACCAGACACCGCCAATTATGTTCCCAGATTTGATGCACCTGAAAGCCCTGCACTTTAATGTAGTTAACTTTTTCCACAGTTCTTGAATAAAGCGTTTGTCGTATTTGTAACACTATTCCATGATTTTCACTGTAACAGATATTACAAACATGGTAAAAGC
Source organism: Polypterus senegalus (assembly GCF_016835505.1). Classification (NCBI taxonomy): domain Eukaryota; kingdom Metazoa; phylum Chordata; class Cladistia; order Polypteriformes; family Polypteridae; genus Polypterus; species Polypterus senegalus. Next base: position 5,927 of record NW_024385667.1, read on the forward strand.
ATCCGTAAAATTTAAACCCATCTTTATATCATTATTTTCAGCATACCCATCTAGATAATATTTTCCAATACGCATTTCACCTCCGGGTTTTAGCATGCTGAATATCTATTTTACAGTGCATCGAAAGTATTCATAGCGCATCACTTTTCCACATTTTGTTATGTTATAGCCTTATTCCAAAATGGATTAAATTCATTTTTTCCTCAGAATTCTACACACACACCCCATAATGACAACGTGAAAAAGTGTACTTGAGGTTTTGCAAATTTATTAAAAAAAAAACTGAGAAATCACATGTACATAAGTATTCGCAGCCTTTGCTCAGTACTTTGTCGATGCACTTGTGGCAGCAATTACAGCCTCAAGTCTTTTTGAATATGATGCCACAAACTTGGCACACCTATTCTTGGCCAGTTTCGCCCATTCCTCTTTGCAGCACCTCTCAAGCCCCATCAGGTTGGATGGGAAGCGTCAGTGCACAGCCATTTTAAGATCCCTCCAGAGATGTTCAATCAGATTCAAGTCTGGGCTCTGTCTGGGCCACTCAAAGACATTCACAGAGTTGTCCTGAAGCCACTCCTTTGATATCTTGGCTGTGTGCTTAGGGTCGTTGTCTTGCTGAAAGATGAACTGGTGCCCCAGTCTGAGGTCAAGAGCGCTCTGGAGCAGGTTTTCAACCAGCATGTCTCTGTACATTGCTGCAGTCATCTTTTCCTTTGTCCTGACTAGTCTCCCAGTTCCTGCCACTGAAAAACATCCCCATAGCATGAAGCTGCCACCAACATGCTTCACTGTAGGGATGGTATTGGCCTGGTGATGAGCGGTGCCTGGTTTCCTCCAAACGTGACGCCTGGCATTCACACCAAAGAGTTCAATCTTTGTCTCATCAGACCAGAGAATTTTGTGTTCTCATGGTCTGAGAGTCCTTCAGGGTCTTTGGACAAACTACAGGTGGGCTGCCATGTGCCTTTTATTAAGGTTCTCCTCTCTCCACAGAGGACCTCTGGAGCTCTGACAGAGTGAACATTGGGTTCTTGATCACCTGCCTGACTAAGGCCCTTCTCCCCCAATCGCTCAGTTTAGATGGCCGGCCAGCTCTAGGAAGAGTCCTGGTGGTTTTGAACTTCTTCCACTTACAGATGATGGAGGCCACTATTCTCATTGGGACCTTCAAAGTAGCAGAAATTTTTGTGTAACCTTCCCCAGATGTGTGCCTCGAGACAATCCTGTCTCGGGGGTCTACGAACAGTTCCTTTGTCTTCATGCTTGGTTTGTGCTCTCACATGAACTGTCAACTGTGGGACCTTATATAGACAGGTGTGTGCCTTTCCAAATCATGTTTAATCAACTGAATTTACCAAAGGTGGACCCCAATTAAGTTGCAGAAACATCTCAAGGATGATCAGGGAAACAGGATGCACCTGAGCTCAATTTTGAGCTTCATGGCAAAGGCTGTGAATACTTATGTACATGTGCTTTCTCATTTTTTTTTTTTTTTATTAATTTTCAAAAACCTCAAGTAAACCTTTTTCACTTTGTCATTATGGGGTGTCTAGCTTTTTGCAGAATGTCGCTATCCGGTATGACTTTCTGACTGAGTAAGCGGATGACAGCGCCTGCAAAACATAAATTACCCAGATGTGAGAAATCCACTAATAGACGTCATTTAGTATTAATAATTTTACTGAAGAGCAATGTGTTGATCCTAATCCTTGCTCCACCATGCATGTTTTTCACAAGTATTATTTTGCAGCATCTGAGACACGTAATTTAAAAAGCTTGTGGCGTCAAAGCTGTCTAGATTATTTTTTTGGCAATAAAGATTGTTTTGCAAACTCGGGGAAATAAGTCGCAATTGAACAAAATCACATGGCGCAATATTCAGGGATAATGTATCTAAAATACCCTGAATACCTTGATGAACAATGTTTATGGCATGCATATATGACTTAATTCTATCCAAATTGATAAAACAGAGTTAATAGTTATGCTCTGTAGCTCTAAATCTTCTCATCCGTTTTTCAGATTCCCTTACAAATTCAACATGTGAATTAAGAGCTGAAGAATCTGTTTGTTATCTTGCCCCATGAGTTATAGGTCCCCTGGAACATTTCAGTCGTCTTTACTGATAAGCGGCCAACCGCTTTTATTTCTTTTTGATGTTTCTGATCGTATTTAAAAATGGTGTTATGATGTTTCATTTTATCACGCCTTAGTCAGAGAGATTTTGTACCTGCTGTGAAATGCTGTGTTACTTTTACGCCAGATGTAAAAAAAAGTTCAACTTTTGTCTCATCAGTCCACAAGGTATTTTCCCAAAAGTCTTGGCAATCATTGAGATGTTTCTTAGCAAAATTGAGACGAGCCCTAATGTTCTTTTTGCTTAACAGGGGTTTGCGTCTTGAAATCTGCCATGCAGGCCGTTTTGCCAGTCTCTTTCTTATGGTGGAGTCGTGAACACTGATCTTAATTGAGGCAAGTGGGGCCTGCAGTTCTTAGACGTTGTCCTGGGGTCTTGTGACCTCTCGGATGAGTCGTCTCTGCGCTCTTGGGGTAATTTTGGTCGGCCACTCCTGGAAGGTTCACCACTGTTCCATGTTTTGCCATTTGTGGATAATGGCTCTCACTGTGGTTCGCTGGAGTCCCAAAGCTTTAGAAATGGCTTTATAACCTTTACCAGACTGATAGATCTCAATTACTTCTGTTCTCATTTGTTCCTGAATTTCTTTTGGATCTTGGCATGACGTCTAGCTTTTGAGGTGCTTTTGGTCTACTTCTCTGTGTCAGGCAGCTCCTATTGAAGTGATTTCTTGATTGAAACAGGTGTGGCAGTAATCTGGCCTGGGTGGCTACGGAAATTGAACTCAGGTGTGATACACCACAGTTAGGTTATTTTTAACAAGGGGCCAATTACTTTTTCACACAGGCCATGTAGGTTTGGATTTTCTTCTCCTAAATAATAAAAACCATCATTTAAAAACTGCATTTTGTGTTTACTTGTGTTATATTTGACTAAGGGTTAAATGTGTTTGATGATCAGAAACATTTTGTGTGACAAACATGCAAAAGAATAAGAAATCAGGAAGGGAGCAAATAGTTTTTCACACCACTGTATATATACGCGATTTCGGATTTTTTATTTATTTATTTACAAGACCATCTGCTCTAGCGTGACTTAACTTGCTGGTCCATCACGCATCGGAGCTTGCCGCCAGCAGCTTACCTGAGTGTCCGTGTGTCGCTGGGCCAGTCGAGCTCTCGCTGGTCCATCGTGGATTGACCTTAAACATTTTATTTTAGGTGTATCATCTGCTCACTGATGGGTTTGGACTTGGTTTGCAATTTGATGTGTTCTCTACATGTATACATTTCTTGTGTTTGTTTGTTTCAAATGAATTACTATCTGTATACAAAGAAGCTTGTGTGAATAT